>NC_090445.1:1193489832-1193791261 GCF_031143425.1 Pleurodeles waltl | reverse complement strand
GGTCACCGCCAACAGACAGGCGTAACACAAGGTTCCGCCCATTGTATTACAACACGCCTATCCACCTCCTTTTCCGGGGCAGGACGAACGACATCAAAAGCACCACGGAAACAGGACTTGGAACGGAAACCACTCACTTTTCGACACTTTACGAAAAACCAGGACACCATGGAGCCCAAACTTCAGGTCCTGCCCATGCTGGTCTACCTCCTCTTGTATCAGGAGCAGGAAAGTCGCCGGCGACGACCACGGCGAGTACTGCACCTAGCACACAGGGGGGGGGGGAAGAGAGTGACACACACATGCAACACGCAACACCTCCACCCCCCACCCTCACCCACAACCCCATACACACAAATACATGCAGCAACATTATATATACACCCCATCACCCCCTGGAAGAACGCAAGGACAAAAGGAAATTATTGTAATGAGTGTAATCAATAAAAAATCAGATAGGGCAAATTCAAAAATCAGTATATACAAATATGTACACCAGCTACACAAGTCCAGATATTAAATAAATCATTGTCCGTGGATTAGTGTCCCAAAATGCATGGGCGAAGCCCACACAAGATAACTGACTCGAAACGGAGAGAACACTGCAGGGGCATCAGATGGAAAATAAACAGGCACCTCAGGGGGAGGGGCGCACCTCAGCCGGATGAATGGACAACGCCACTGCTCCACGAGGGGGCTCCATGCCCACTGATTGGTCCTGGGGAGTGCAAAGCCACAGTCTCTCAAGTCTCTAAAGTGGGTGGGTTGCCCACTGCTCTATCCTGGGGAGTGCAAAGCCACAGTCTCTCAAGTCTTTCCAGTGGGTGGTTTGCCCACTGCTCTATCCTGGGGAGTGCAAAGCCACAGTCTCTCAAGTCTTTCTAGTGGGTGGTTTGCCCACTGCTTTATCCTGGGGCGTGCAAAGCCACAGTCTCTCAAGTCTTTCCTGTGGGTGGTTTGCCCACTGCTCTATCCTGTGGGGTGCAAAGCCACAGTCTCTCAAGTCTTTCCAGTGGGTGGTTTGCCCACTGCTCTATCCTGGGGAGTGCAAAGCCACAGTCTCTCAAGTGGATAACAGTCTCCACTGGTTCTGGAGGGGGCATTGTGCCCAAAGTGCTTCATCCTGCTAAGGACTGAGGTAGTGGATGTGATTCTCCACTGGTTCTGGAGGGGGCATTGTGCCCAGAGTGCTTCATCCTGCCAAGGACTGAGGTAGTAGATGTGAATCTCCACTGGTTCTGGAAGGGGGCATTGTGCCCAGAGTGCTTCATCCTGCCAAGGACTGAGTTAGTGGATGTGAATCTCCACTGGTTCAGGAGGGGGCATTGTGCCCAGAGTGCTTCACATGCAGTGTGGCAGGTCCCATTCCCTCACCTGTGTGTGTGTGCCACGAGATTGCTTGGGAACAGGTAGTATGATACTCCATGGAGGCAGAGACACACTCCACCCTGCTGCTACTTCGCCTGCCACCTGCAGGTACAAACAGTGCTGGGTGTTGTGCCTCATGTACGCTGGGCAGGGTCCAGGACGTCTCCTGCAGCCTCGGACGGCTGCCCACTGGGGATGATTGCCATGTCAGCGGTGGTGGCACTGTCTGAGCACGTCGTGGGGCTGGTGGCGGTGCTTGCGGCGGTGTCTGTGGCAGAGGTGCTGGCGGTGGTGCATGTGTCTGCACCTGTTGAGGGACACAGCAGGACATCTCCTGCAGCCTCGGACGGCTGCCCACTGGGGATGATGCTTGGGACTGTTGCTGAGGCAGCAGATGTGCAGGTGGAGGTTGATGGCGGTGCAGGTGGCGGTGTCCACCGCCGTACAAGTTGATGTTGTGGGTGACAGAAGGGGTGACTCTGGTCCCTCATCCAGAGCCACCCTGCCCTGTCCTGACCTGCTCTTCGGCTTGTGTCCCTTCCCCACCTTTGATGTCGCCGCTGGTACCTTGCCACTGTCCCCTTTTGGCTCGGAGGAGCCCTTGCTTGCTGGTAGGTGCGGCTTCTCCCTCCGGGATGTGGGCACCTTCTTCACCTTGGCAGGTGGCGGAATGGCCTGCTCCTTGGCCTCGCTAGGTGGCACACTGGCAGCCCTGATGGGTGGCGCCCGCGATGAGACTGGACTTGCTGAGACCACTGTGCTGGAGGATTTGGTGGCTGAGGTGCTGGGACCTGGACAGCCTGGCCCTAGGGGAAGGACGGGGGAGGGGAGGTGTAGGGAAGAGGTCAGTGTTAGCCCGGACAAGTTTCTTAGACACACTGGGACGGGAAGATGGAGGGTGTTTGGGAGTGGAGGAAGAGGTAATGGTTGTAGGAGGTGTACGTTTGTTGAATTTGGTTGAAGGTGCATGGGCCAGAGGCTGTTGTGAGGTGGATGGCTGTTGGGTGGGTGTGTGCCTGCGTTTGTGTAGTTTGGGAGGAGGGCTCACAGACACACTGGGAGGACACAGGGGATGTGTGAATGGTAGTAGGGTGGTGAGTGCACGTGAGCGGTGTGTGGTGATGGGCGTGCTGGTGATGAAGGTAGTGGATGATGATGTAGTGCACGCAGGTGTGAGTGGAGACGAGACAGGGAGGTAGGAAGAGGACGTGGAGGAGGGGGACACAGTGGAGGCAGTGGATGTTGGTGTGTCTGCATGGGGATGGTGCTTGTGTGAGTGTCGGTGGGATGTGTGGCGCTTATGTTTGCCATGTCCACTCTTGTGTGTTGATGAGTGTGCATGCTGGTCTGATGGTATGTTTGGGATAGGCTGAGGTACAGGGGATTAGGTCTGGGTGGAGGAAGTTGGAGGGGGGAGGCTGGACACAGGGACAGTGGCTGCCATCAGTGCTGAGGCCAGAGCCTGAAATGCTCTCTGTTGGGCTGCCTGGCCAGAATGAATGCCCTCCAGGTATGCATTTGTTTGCTGCAAATGCCTCTCAACACCCTGGATGGCATTCAGAATGGTAGATTGCCCAATAGTAAGGGATCTCAGGAGGTCAATAGCCTCCTCACTGAGGGCAGCAGGGCTGACTGGGGCAGGGGCTGAGGTGCCTGGGGCGAAGGAGATGCCCACTCTCCTGGGTGAGTGGGCACGGGAAACTCGATGAGGGGCTGCTGGGAGGGTGGTGCTGGTAGGGGGGGTGGCGGCTGTACCTGTTGATGTGGTGGGCACAGAGGTGCCCGCCACCGCAAGGGAGCTCCCATCAGAGGAGGAGTCGGTGTCGCTGGTGGCTGCTCCTGTCCCCGTCATGGAGCTACCCTCGCCCTGCGTCCCACTGGTGCCTTCTGACTCCATTACTGCACCCTCTAGGGCCATGTGGGATGCAGCTACCTCCTGCTCCGGTGCCACTGCTCCTCCGCCAGATGATGCTAATGCACAAAAGGACAGGGTGACAAAACAAAAAGGGGGGGAGACAGAGGGGACACATGGTCAATGCATGGAACACCACTAAGCCATGCACTGACAGGGCAGGGGAAAAGCACATGCCTATAGGCGACTCTGTCGAGAACCATTTTATGCACAGCTGGAAGCCATAGACTAGGTGTAGAGGGCAAATACCACCTTTGGGGTTGGACAGGGAATGAGGCTGCAAATCAATGGATCTACCTTTGCACGTCTGCCCTGGCCTAGGGGAACACACAGCCCACCTCCCCCACCCAGACACCTCGTAATGCGCGCAGACTCAGCTGAATGAGAGTGTACTCACCCCCTTGTGGCTGCTGTGATGCCCTCAAGCGCCCATCCAACTCCGGATATGCCACCGCCAGGATCTGGAACATCAGGGGGGTCATGGTGCGGCGGGCATCCCTTCCGCGTTGGGAGGCCATCCCCAGTTGGGCCTCCGCGTCTTCTTGCTCCAGTGGCGCAGATCCTTCCATCTTTTCCGGCAGTGGGTGCTCCGTCTATGGTAGAGCCCCAGGGTCCGCACTCCCTTGGCGATGGAACGCCAAATCCCCTTCTTCTGGTGGGCGCTGACCTAGAGGAAAAGTGAAGTTATAATGGATGTTACTCTCCCATACAGTTCTTCTCATACATTACCCACAAGTCTCCCACCATGGCCCAGACATACATACACACACCATCCTCACATGCTGGCCTGTCCCCCCCATCTCTTCCATCCACGACACTCCATACAATCATGTGCCATCCACCATGCACACAGTTGACTCACCTTTTTGTCTGGAGGATCGTACAGTTGCGTGTACTGGGGGAGGACCCCATCTACCAGTTTCTCCAACTCCTCCGCAGTGAAGGCAAGGGCCCTTTCCCCAGACACTGTAACCATTGTCGCTTCCAGACCCAGGTCACAGCAGCACTTGCAGTGTAGGTCCTCTCCTGTTGAAGGTCAGGTATCAAGTGAGGGAACTGATAGAAAATGGCGGTCACGTCTGCGGCGGTGCGTACCGTCACCGCCGGTGTACATCGTCATTGCCTCCTGGAACCCATAGGGCCCAATTATAACCAATGCTGAATTGCGCTGCGGTCTTTGACCGCCTACCGCGACAGTGTACAACGCCAGCACAGTTACCTCATTTCCCCTTGTCCCACCTTACAGGTCAGGCAGCTGCCATTTCAGGGGGCCAAACTGCAGGCCAAATAACTGTGTCACACCTATTTAGGCCATGCATACAGACAGACAAAGGCACATGGAGAAATTTTAACGTTTGTGCTAAACAGCCTTGTGAAACCTATGTGTTGTATGACCCTCTGCTCACCGTTCTCCTTCATAGGGCACGTCCGCTGGGGCAGGTGATGAGAATGTGGCATCCTCCGGTGTACAGACCCTTGGTGGACCTGTCGACAATGGAAGACAGACACATCATTATCACTTACAGACTTGATTGTGCAACAATCCAGGAACTGTGTGCCCAGTTGGAGCCTGACCTGATGTCAGCTATCTGCCATCCCACAGGAATCCCCCCTCTAGTGCAGGTCCTGTCAATACTCCATTTCCTGGCCAGTGGACCCTTTCAAACAACAGTAGCCATGGCATCAGGGATGTCACAGTCAATGTTCAGTGTTATCTGCCCTGCTGAAACACATGCGCAGCTACATCGTGTTTCCTCAGGTGGAGGATTTGCCCACAGTGAAAGGTGACTTCTGTGCCCTGGGACATATCTCCAACATCATTGGTACCATTGACGGTACACATGTGGCATTTGTCTCCCCGCCCCCCCTCTCCCCCCCCCAGGAATGAACTGGTGTACAGAAACCGGAAAAGCTACCATTCAATGAATGTGCAGATGGTGTGTTTGGCAGACCAGTACATCTCCCATGTGAATGGCAAGTATCCTGGCTCAGTGCATGACGCTTACATTTTGAGGAATAGCAGCATCCCTTATGTGATGGGGCAACTCCAGCGGCACCGTGTGTGGCTAATAGATGAGCCTAAAGTCCCCACACAGTTTCATTTGCTGTCTGGGTATGGGAGATTCCCTAATGTTTGGAGGATGTCTAACAGTTGTCCCTCGATATTTGCAGGTGACTCTGGTTACCCCAACCTGTCATGGCTACTGATCCCAGTGAGGAATCCCAGGACAAGGGCAGAGGAACGCTACAGTGAGGCACATGGGTGAACTAGGAGGATAATAGAGTGCACCTTCGGCCTCCTGAAGGCCAGATTCCGGTGCCTCCATCTGACAGGTGGATCCCTATACTATTCACTGAAGAAGGTGTGCCAGATCATCATGGCCTGCTGTATGTTTCACAACCTGGCTTTGCGACGCCAGGTGCCTTTTCTGCAGGAGGATGGGCCTGATGGTGGTATTGTGGCGGCTGTGGACAGTGAAGAAGAGGAGGCAGAAGAAGAAGATGTAGACAACTGAAACAACATCATCATGCAATACTTCCAGTGAGACACAGGTAAGAGGATGGCACTGCTTCCCACATCTCATACAATTGTAGGACCTAGCATAAGTCTGCCTTTTTACCTCTGTGTATGGCCCCTGACTTGTCACTTTGGCTTTCCATTTCACAGATCTGGGTCCCAATTTGTGCCATCTGCTAGGTTTACTCCTGGCCTACAGCTGTGTAACATTGGTATGTGAACAAGTACATTGACATTGCTATATTTCAGAGATGTTGCAATTACACATTTGTGAAACCACAGACTGACTCCAGATTGTTTGGTGATTCAAGGGTGTTTATTTCTGTGCTAATAAGTGGAGGGTGTGTGAAATGGGCTGGGGTGATGGTGGAGGAATGTCCATGGTCTCACGGGTGCATTGTCCAATGGGGCATAGGAAGGGGAGCAATGGCAGTTTAAGTTGGACAGGGTGACAAAGTGGGACAGAAGGGTGACAATCAGGAAGGTCTTATTTCCTAGCGGGGGTCTTGGCAATGTTCTCTGTCTTGTTCCTGGATCTCAGGGACTGTTTGCGGGGTGGTTCTCCTTCTGCAGGGGGTGGGGAGCTGGTGCCCTGTTTGTCCTGTGGCAGTGCCTCCTGTCCACTAGTGCCGGCGGAGGTGGAGGGCTGTTTATCATCCAGGCTAGTGTCAGGGGCCCGTTTGTGTCCCACTGTGTCCCTCATGTTGTTGACAAGGTCTGCCAGCACCCCTGCAATGGTGACCAGGTTGTTGTTAATGGACTTCAAGTCCTCCCTGATCCCCAGGTAGTGTTCCTCCTGCAGCCGTTGGGTCTCCTGAAACCAGCACCGTGCCCATGGTCTCTTGGGAATGGTGGTATGCTCCCATGATGTTGGAGAGTGCCTCATGGAGTGTTGATTCCCTGGGCCTGTCCTGCCCCTGTCGCACAGCAGTCCTCCCAGCTTCCCAGTTATCCTGTGCCTCTGTCCCCTGAACTGTGTGCCCACTGCCACTGACCCCAGGTCCCTGATTTTCTTGGGTTGGTGGGTTTGCCTGTGTTCCCTGTAGTGGTGGACACACTGCTGATTGACGTGTCCTGGGGCCAGAGGGATGGGCCCGCTGGGTGGGTGCTGTGCTGGTGTTTCCTGACAGGGGAGGGTCTGTGGTGGCTTGTGACAGTGGCAGGGGAACCGACTGTCCAGAGGTCCCTGATGGGCCAAGCTGGTCATCTTGATCCAGGTGTGCAGAGCTGCTTCTGTCATCACTGTGGGCCTCTTCTGTGGGGGGAATGGATATGTGTGTGGGTTGTGATAGTGGGACATATGTGAGATGATGGAGTGATGGGAGTGAGGGTAAGGGTGGAGGTATGTGATGGCATGCAGGTGAGGTAGGGGGGATATGGTAATAAAGATATGACTTACCAGAGTCCAGTCCTCCTGCTACTCCTGCAAGGCCCTCAGGATGCAATATTGCCAAGCCTTGCTCTTCCCATGTTGTTAGTTGTGGGGGAGGAGGTGGGGGTCCACCGCCAGTCCTCTGTACAGCAATCTGGTGTCTGGATACCACGGAACGCACCTTCCCCCGTAGGTCATTCCACCTCTTCCTGATGTCATCCTGTGTTCTTGGATGCTGTCCCACTGCGTAGACCCTGTAGACGAGTCTCCGCCATAGCTCCATCTTCCTTGCAATGGAGGTGTGCTGCACCTGTGATCCGAAATCTGTGGCTCTACCCGGATGATTTCCTCCACCATGACCCTGAGCTCCTCCTCTGAAAACCTGGGGTGTCTTTGAGGTGCCATGATGCGGTGTGGGTGATGTGTGAGTTGCTGTCTGTTGTGATGTGTGGAGGGATGTGTTGGTGTGTGTTGTTTGAGGTCCGTGGATGTTATATGGGTGATGGTGTTGTGTGCCTGTGGATGCTGGTGTTGTGTTTGCTAATCTCTCTCTCTGGGCTTCTCCCAAAAAAATAGTTGTAAGGGTTTGTGTGTAATGTGTGTGTGTGTTTTATAGTGTTGTGGGTGTGTGGGTGTGGTGTGTGTATGTGTATCAGGTGTGTGTATTTCAAATTGCCCAATGTGGTTGTATTTTGTAAGTGTGTGTGTATTTTGAGCGCAGCGGTGTGTACCGCCAATGGATTACCAGGGTTGACAGACCGCTGAGTTGATTCGTGGGTCGTGATAGTGTGGGCGTATTCTTGTTGCCGTGATGGTGTAGGTTTTGGTATCGCCTGTTTATCACTGACCTTTGGTGTGGCGGACTTGTGTGGGTGTCTGTATTGTGGCGGATTCTGAGATGTGGTTCGTAATACCTGTAGCGGAATTCCGCCACCGCAACGGTATGTTGGCGGTCTTCCACACATGCCCTGGTGTTAATTCCTACAGGAAAAAGATTTCAACAGAATTTCAGTCAATGACGGTCCTAAACTTAAACATAATACTTAGGGTAGCTCTTCTTGGATATGTCAAAGATGTCCCCAAAACCTACTGTAAACTTATAGCCTTAACTTAAACGTACTGCTTGAGAAACACAGCATAGTCATGTCCTGGAAATCCCAGACCACTCTTCCACCCAGATACACCCAATGGCTCCAGGACCTTACAACCTGCACCGGACATGCAGAAAACCTCAACATACTCCTCCCTCTCTCCTCGGGGGCACCCCTTTATTAACACCTGGTGGGCTTGACCCAAAGACCCTTAAGACCCTCTTGGGCATGTCAATAGGCAAACCACACCAACACACAAACTGAGGGAGCCCGCGCTGCCTGAGAATGATATTGTGGGCGCACTCACTGATATAATGTTGTTTGCATATAATTTTGTATAGTACTCGATTGAATGCCCTGTGTACATGTCATGTCTGCTTGCGATGATAGTGACAATTTACTGTATAGGCCGGTATTGTTTTGCTTAAAATGAAAAGAAACTGTAAAGAAAAAGAAAGGGTACCTTAGATTAATGGGTAGTGCATTATTAATATGCAGAATGACAGTGAATGAGACAATGGTGACTGTCTCTCAGGTTACTGGTATTGATTGGCAGAAGTGAACTAAATACCTTAAATTATATGCTTTTATTTTGCCTAGGCTTGGAACTGCATTATGATGTGGTAAATTAAGTATGATTAGGGAACGTCAACAGTCTGTTTATAGTATTAGAAGAAATACAAAGGGATTTGTCACACACCATAAGATGATTATGCAAATATTTTGATAAGAGATGTGTGACAGAGCATCATGATATATATATATATATATATATATATATATATATATATATATATATATATATATATATATATATATATATATATATATATATATATATATATATATACTCACTGATGAAAACAAAAGTTACAATAACATTTAATTCAGCTATAATAGTTATACTATAGTTATACTTATGTTAAGAAACTCCTTCAGAAGTTATAGTTTCTTCAGGTAAGTATAACTATAACTATACTATAAGTATAACTGTACCTTCTGAATTTCAATGGTTTTGTGTGGGTAAAACGTGAACTTAACTATAATGTCCCTGTAACCTTTGTTTTTTTCAGTGAATTTCTATGTTTTTTTAACAAAGTAATATACTGTATGTTAACACAACCACCACCCTGCACAGCCAAAGCAGCCCGGTCTTGCCACCCCCCCTCCCCCCGCACCCTAAAATAACTTGTAGGCTGCTTTTGAAAAGTTTATTGAGATTTGTCAAAAGGTGGCAAAGTTATTAGAAAACAAAAAAATGCTGTGTCTATGGGAAAAGTTGGTCTAACTGTAACTATTTACTGGCGCCCCTGCCATCCACAGTTTTCGGCTAAATAATTTTACTGCTAATGTTACATTGATATTATCAATGATGTTATCAAAGATGTCATGAGTGATGTATTATGTGGGGTAATTAGCCATGCATGGTGATGGCGCAAGTTATAGTTACTTGAGATAACTCTAACTATAACAGGTGAATTTCTATGGTTTGTTACTTTAAAAATGTCAGCCTAGCTATAACGTCCCTGCAACCTTTGTTTTTTTTAATTGAGTTTCTATGTTTTTTTAATGTAAAGTAATTTTCACTACTATACGTTAATCCACATGTCGAAGGCCCTGCACAGCGGGGGTTGGCCGCAGGGCCTAGCTTGCGGCCAACCCCTATAACCACCTGGCTGTGCACAGGTTTTTTTTGGCACAGGGCCTGGGCTGTCGCCGGGCCCTTCGGCCAACCCCTACAACAACCCAACCCTACACTGTGCCCCCTCCCCAGACAGATCTCGGCCCAGGAACCCCACTCCCTAGTGGTGGTCCCCGGGGTCTGCAACAGACCCCTTCATTGTCTTATCAAAGCCCTGGTGGGTGATGGTCCCTGGAGCTGGGAGCGGGCCGAGTGGCCCCCTCACATTACATTTATGTAAAGCCCCGGGGAGGTGGAGGTCCCTGGGGCTGCGGGCGGACCCAGTGGCCCCCAACATTAGATTCACTAAAGCCCCAGGGAGGTGGTGGGCCCCCAGGCTGTGGGGAGTGGGCGGTCACCCCGTGTTGGATTACCCCCGTGTTTCTTTGGTTTAAAGCCCCTGGAGGTGGTGGTCCCTAGGGGCTGCAGAAGGGACGCAGGCACACTCCCCCGTTTCATTGTCACTAAGCCCGGGGAGGTGGCTAGGCAGCCCCCCTAATATAAAAAAACATTAGTCCCTCGGAGGTGGACTCCCCCCCCCCACATTGATGATTCCAATGCCCCAGCGACTTGGCCCACCCGGGGCTTCAGAGAAACAAGTCCTGGAGCCTGTGCTTGTTTTTTTTTTCAAATTTGTAGCCAATCCTCTGTATCTCCTGCTGAAAGTTTTTAAAGAAATGATTTTTTGCTCTGAGGGGTCCCCCTGGGACCCCAGCACCAGAGCTAAAGGGTCAGGATGTTTCTACCTTGTCCCTTTTTCTTATTTTTACGTTTTTGTCTGAAACTCAGTTAAAGCAAAGTCCCAAGATGGCTGCCAACACTTCCTTGTTTATGTGTTGACATCCATGCAGATCTTAGCACAAGATCGGGAGGATTTGTGGAGCCTTCGCTTTGCTAAATATAAAAAATTGGATTTTCTTTAATGTTTCAAAAAACTACTGAACGTATTTACACCAAATAACAAAAAGGGCGCTTTCTGGACCTAGAGCTTCCTTTCTGCCAAATTTGGTGTAATTCGGTCCAAGGATTCGGGCACTATTGCTGTTCAAAATCCCTATGGAAAAATTAATGAGAAAAACGTGTTTTGGGATTCTCCCCTTTCTCTCGGCCCCCACTTGACGGATCACCCCAAACTTTTCAGATAGCAGCTGAAGTGAGTGTCGTATTTTCTTGTAAAATTTCGTGAAGATTCATCAAACATCGCCAAAGTTATTAGCAAAGCAAAAACACTTTTTTCTATAGAAACTAGGTTCTAACTATAACTACCTAGTGGCGACCGGCCTAAGGTGATGTATATACACACACACACACACACACATATATATACTATACATGCATATATGTGTGTGTGTGGGTTTTAAAAGACTTGTCTATGTCTTCACTCCAAACAAATGTATTTATTATAAAATGAATATAAAACCTGTGATTCCTCATACATTCTGGGGGGGAAACACCCTTAACCACGAATTGTAAACAACGCAGATGTTTCCCACGCAAGGGTAACCATGCTTGCCGGAACAATGCATGTCTTTTTCCGTGTCTTAACCACATATATGTTAATCTACGCATATGCGTGGTTAAGGCATAGAAAAAGCCATGCGTTGTTCGGTACAGGATGTGGTGAGGTAAGTGGGACTGGGGCAGGGGTGGGGGGTGGATTAAGGGATTGGGGTGGGTAATTCTTTTTTTAAGGGGCAGGGGTTTGGGGGGTCGATCTATTTTTCAAAAAACATTTTTTAGGGTGGGAGTGGGGGGATTGGGTATTTTTTGTTTATTTAGGGCTTAGGGTGCGGGCAGGGTAGTTTATTTTTAAAGGGGAAGGTTTAAGGAAGGGCAGGAGGAGGGAGAAGAGAAGAGGACGGATCGGGAGAGGACGTGGTGAGGTAAGTGGGGCAGGGTTGGTGGGTAGTTTTTATCAGTGGGGTGGATTTAGTGCTTAGGTGGGGGTTGGGGTAGTTTAGCTTTTAGTAGCGGGGTTGGGATAGTTTGTTTTTTTAGAGCTTAGGGTGGATGGGGGGTCGGGGTAGTTTACTTATTAGGGGAGAAGGTTTTAGGGCTTAGGGCAGGTCGGGGTCATTTAGTTTTTAGGGGTGGGAGGTCGGCATAGTTTTTCTCTTTTTTAGGGCTCAGGGCAGGTGGGGGTGTCGGGGTGGTTTAGTGTTATGGAGCAAGGGTAGTTTTTTTTTTAGGGCTTAGGGTGGGTGGGGCTGTCGGGCTAATTTACTTATTGGGGGAAGATTTTATGTCTCAGAGCGGGCAGGGGTGTCGGGGTAGTTTAGTTTTATGGGGCAGGGGTAGTTTTTTGTTTTTAGGGTTCATGATGTTTGGGGGGGGTTGAGGTAGTTTAGGTATTAGGGGTGGAGGTAGCTTCGGGCCTCAGGGCAGGTTGGGGGTAGCATGAAAGAACCACGCATGGCATTTCTCATGCCGTTTCCACACATGCCTTTACTAGGCATGCTTTTACAACGAAATTTGTTGTAAAGGCATTCGTGATGAAGGCATGTATGGAAACAATGTGCTCGTGGTTCCGACCGCGTTGTTAAGGCATGCGTTGTTCCGGCATGCATGGTTCCATCATACAACCATTTTCGGGCGCTCCTGCAAATACAGTTACATTTACAAGAACCATACAAAATGTTTGGGGAACTGACTGGAAAAGCAAAGAAAAAATATACATTTTTACGATGAATTCTTAAATATGATATAGCTTATAGGGCTTTTAATTGAAGTTGTAATTGACTCTTATTTAAGAAGACATTCTGTATATGAAGAGAAAACTGAAGTATCCACCATCACTGAGTCTGCTAATGTTTTAAAGCCTGGCTGCAGACAAAAGCCTGGCTGCAGAAAAGAGAAATTTCTTGCTTGGAGTGTGAGGTTTTTAAGACGCTTTGAAAAAATGTAGGTCCTGTTCCACTGACCACCTTGTGACAAATACACAGCTTCTCAAGGGAGTTTGAGCAGCAGTCTAGCAGCAGCATTTCGAATATGTTTCAGACGATTAAGGAGGTAAATAGCTGCCCAAGACAATGGCTGAAACAAGTCAACGGCTTAAGTAAGTGTCTTAGGACCATAAAATCCTAGTAATTCCCACTCCCATGTGTTTTTAGTCTATACCCGCATTGACCGTAAAGTAGGCTATACTTAAGTGCTCCCAAAAACATGGTTGAGCCCACCCTGACTTTTAGGGGCTGAGGTGGACCCGATGATGAAGCATGCCACTACTAGAGTAGGTGAGGGTCACATATAAAGAAAATAATTATTTTCTTCATTAATAAACTTCTGATTTGCTTGCCTAGAGAAAGAGTTGAAGACCTTTCTTTGGTGAGGAATACTTAGTTTGGTGTAGGATTGATGTAAGGAAGAGTGTATTCCTTTGACCCCCTCTTGTTAGGAAAATTTCTTCCTTTCCCTCCCTAGTGCGGGGACTCACCCCTGCCTCGCTCCACTTTTGTGTGGCAACAATAGCCTAAATCCCCACATGACCAGCCTGGTTCGTAAGGACCAGTGCAGGCTTATGCTAGGTTCCAACATAAGGGTGAACTTATGCCGACTGTCCCATTTCATGCATGAGTGTGACCATTGTGAAGACGAAATTGCCCTGATCTCAATTGACATAAAAAAGGCCTTTGACACTGTGGAGGTACCACTGGTCATGGGTTTTGGTCCACAATTTCGGGGCTGGGTCCAACTGTGCTACACCAAACTCAGTGCCAGTGTGTGAGTGGGATGGTGTCGCTCCGAGAACTGGGTCCGGGGCTGAGGAATGCACCTGGACTGCCACCTACCCCCTCCTCTTTGCACTTGTCATGAAACCCCTGGCAGTCTGGGCTCAATAGGAACTGCAAGACTGAGGTGTAAGACTGGGAAATGTCCAGCCTGTCATATCTTTATGAAGATAGATGAAGCTCTGTTTTATTTCAGCTCCCCCGGGACTGCATGCCGATTCTGTTGTGCCTGTTGGATGACTTTGGGATCCTGTCAGGCCTCTGGATCAACGAAGGCAAGTCCCTACTGTTTCCTCTTGCATCTCCGGCTGGAACGCCAGTGGAGAGGGTGCCTGACATTGGTATGCGCTGGGAATTGGCCCAATTCAGGTACCTGGGAATCATGGTGGCACACACTCTGGCACAACAACTGCGCGTGAACATGTATAGGGTAGGGGATGCACTAAGAGCATCAGTCACCTGTTGGAACATGCTCCCACTGTCACTGATGGGCAGGCTGACCATCTCCAAGATGGTGTACCTGCCGCACTGTTTGTAACGTCCTTCAGAACTCTGTGTCCTCCGCAGGCTAGAGTGTTCTGGCAGTTGGACTCAATCCTCCTGTCCTTTCACGGGGCCAGTAGACGCAGCAGAGTGGCCTTTTCCATGCTGACTACATCATATGGAGAGGGGGGCCTGGAGGTGCCACAGCTGGATCTGTACTACTATGCAGTGCACATGCAGAATGTGGCGCACTGGCTAAAACCCAAGGACAGTTGGGTTGGTTGAGGTTGGTCAAGTACCGGCGATGCTGATGGAGGGAGCGAGGGTGCCAGATGCTGTGCCATTTGTGGTGCGACAAACAACACAAACATGGCAATGACTCGTAACCATGGTGTTGAGACGCTCCCCTTCCACCAGGAGTAGCCGGTGTAGAGACTGGCCTGACAGTTGGCTACAAATTAGGTCCTTCTAGTCATGGAAGAATATGGGCTACGAATTTATGGGAGATTTGTAACCCATCAGACCTTCATTACCTCGAGGACACGCAAGCAGAGTTTGCCCTGATTAGGACATTTCTTGCACCATGACGTCTTGGTGGAGACAACCAAACAGACTTGGTCCACCTATCCCACAGTGCCAGGGGCTTCAAACACCTAAGGGACTCAGTTGTCTTGCAAATCGAGTAGGCACTTGATCACTCTGCTCTACAAAGACCTGAGGGCGAACGTGGCGGAACCCCAATTGTGGGCTCATGTGGCCTGGGATACGGACCTGGAGCACCTAGGGGGATGAGGATTGGTCATGTCTTTGCGGGCTCACGAAGACAGTTTTGAGCAATGCCCGCTTTAAACTAGTACATTGCAATTTTTTGCACAGCACGTATGTGACCCCCAGGGTTATCATTCACATTTCACACACTCGCCTTGATAATTGTCCCTGATAGGGACGACCAGGAGCAGATTTCCTCCATATGATATGGGACTGCCAAGCAGTATAGGTCTTCTCAAGCAAAGTGGTGGGCAAGCTGGGGAGAGTCCCCTCCGTGCGAGTGGTGACAACCCTCAATGCTGCTTGTCAACAAACATCAAAAAGACCAAAGATCGGAAGATGGTATACAAATATTTGCAGTAAGCTCTGGTACTTGCCAAGAGTGAGTGGACATTATGGGGGTCATTCTGACTCCCGCCGGCCGCGGCAACCGCAGTGCCGGCGGGAGCCGCCAGAATACCGCTGCGCGGTCAGAAGACCGCCGCGGTTATTCTGTGTTTCCCGCTGGGCTGGCGGGCGACCGCCAGAAGGCCGCCCGCCAGCCCAGCGGGAAACCCCTTCCCACGAGGAAGCCGGCTCCGAATGGAGCCGGCGGAGTGGGAAGGGTGCGACGGGTGCAGTAGCACCCGTAGCGATTTTCAGTGTCTGCATGGCAGACACTGAAAATCTTTTAGGGGCCCTCTTACGCGGGCCCCTGCAGTGCCCATGCCATTGGCATGGGCACTGCAGGGGCCCCCAGGGGCCCCACAACACCCCTCACCGCCATCCTGTTCCTGGCGGTCAAAACCGCCAGGAACAGGATGGCGGTGAGGGGGTCGGAATCCCCATGGCGGCGCAGCAAGCTGCGCCGCCATGGATGATTCCTCAGGGCAGCGGAAAACCGGCGGGAGACCGCCGGTTTTCCGTTTCTGACCGCGGCCATACCGCCGCGGTCAGAATGCCCTTGGGAGCACCGCCAGCCTGTTGGCGGTGCTCCCGCGGTCCCCGGCCCTGGCGGTCCATGACCGCCAGGGTCAGAATGACCGCCTATGTGGCTGGGACAGCATAACCCAGGGTTAGCTCATTTACACAGAGATGTAGTGGAATGGTTGTTGGCTAAGGAAACTCATATGAAGCTAACTAGATAAGACAAGGTAAGGGAGGATCTCCAAGTATGGCAAAGCATGAGCAACAAGCTCCTGGACCCTGACTCTGACATGACGAGTGGGGATGATGACTGTACTACCAGCTCTGAAGGCGCTGGCAGATGACATATGGCCGGTTAAGCCCCCTGAACAGGGTAAAAGTGGGTGTGTTGTATAGTCGACTGCTTCACATCCTTTTGACACTGAACTTGTGTACGTTTACATGCTGCATGAACATGAGTAGACACCTGCTTCACGCATTGTGATTGTGACTCATACCACTGGAATGTTACGTTATGCAAAAATGACAAATAAAGGTATTACAAAAGGGGGGTTTGAAGCAGCAGTGCGAAGTAGACTGGGTAGTGCTTGCACCAGAGGGTCTTTACATTGTTGGCTGGATCTCTGAATTCTACCCAGAAATTACTGGGAGGTCCAGTGTTGCTCACCATGTCCCATAAAATGTGTAAGTAACGTCCCAAGAGGCAACTGGAGTTGACTGATCTGAAGGCTAGGCTGGCAGAGAAGAACATCCTTTTTTCAAAAGTTTTCTTCTGTTTAGATTCTTCATCTGGAGGTGCAGTTCGGAAAGCATTAGGATTCAGCCTGCTTCAGACTCTCTGTAGTAGGGTGCTGGAAAAGATCGGTCCCCAGGAGCAAGTCTGTGTGCCCTAGCAATATGCTGTTCACAGCTGTCAAGAGCCAAGCTTTGCCAAGGAGTCCCTTAAGGGAATCACTGAATGGGAGGAGCGGATCCGAAGAGGTCTGCCTGGGCTACAGGATCTACATAGATGGCAGTTGGAGGTCAAGGGCTTCCGCAACCCTCCTAATGACTATAGCAAAGTATGCCAAATTCTCTGTGGAAGGGCCACGTGGTGAGTTTAAGCCAGAGGAAGAGGACTTTTTCTAATCTGTCTCGTCCAATTACATCTTGTAGATCTAAAAAAGATTTTCTTCTACACAGACCTGGGAATCATCATCACCATCATTGCCCTTTTCGTGTGGTTTTAGATCAGAGTAAATTGTTGGTAGTGTTCCATTCAATTTAGAATGTGGCCGGATGGGTTGTATTTCAGGTTGAAATAGGCACAACTTTGATCAAGGTCATGATGGATTCACTTCAGAGTCCAAGGAGACAATCCGATCCTCCCCAGCATTGGTGGTGTAGGTCCCGGTGTTGATGCACTGGGTACCAACAAGGATCTTGGTGCCTGGTGAGAAGTCAGTCAGGCATCTGCCCTGGAGTTGGGCTTGGCCTAGGAGCACAGGGTCCAGAAGCACAGTTGGGGATGGTTCTGTTGGCAATAGACCGACTGGGGAACTCCTCAGGTTTTTGGAGCTCATAGGAGCACTAGAGGAACTGCTATGCTATGGTGGTTAATGTTCGCCACATGGCCTCTTTGAAGGCTTTGACCTGTTGCAGTGTCGCTGAGTCCCTGAAATTGGTGTTAGATCAAGACAAGCTGATGAACTGGCTCTGGAATGGGGGGCCGGGACAGAGATTAGGAGACATCTTAACGTCTAAACAACTTTTCTTGACAAATGGCAGAAAAAAGGGAAGTTGAGTTTTGACTTCATGTGCATTTTCTTGGACTTGAACTTACCTGACTCTTGGAAAGGAAAAGAGACCTCTCAAGAGTGTGCTCGAGAGCGAGGTGGCTGCATCCTCAACTTCAAGCGAGTCAATCCTTGCATGCTTTTTTAGCAGTGTTCAGCAAGGCAGAGCTTGGCCTTGTTGTCCCAATGGCTCTCAGGTTTCTTCTGGTGCACTCTTTGCGTTGTGGGAGGTGCACATACATAAGAGACATACCTGGAGTGTGTCTGTAACAGGCATCTGCTTATGGTGATCTTTCAGAGTGTGAAGCTTGTAGTTCTAGAGGTAGACCTGTCCTTTGCCCAATGTGAAAGTTAAAGTTTTGGCAAAAATGGTGTCAGGTGACATAAAACTGGGGAATAAGGTATGGATGCATGTGAGGGCACAGAAAGAAAAGAACAGACATCAGCATGCAGGGGTGGTGGCTATATGTATCCAGTTTCATCTGCTGGGTAGGAAGGAGTTGACGAACAAGTTACCTACCTTCAGCACATTATCTGGTAAAGACTATATCTTACTGCAGATAGGATTCTGAAGATTTTTTTTTCGTGAGCAGTACCCCTCTATAACCAGTACGTGGCATCAGTTGGCTGTGTGTCCATCGTCGGTGTCATCTGCAAAGGCAATGACGTTGCAGTACCTCTATCAGCGCCACCTATGCGCACCAAGGTTAGTTTCTTTTCATGACTTTCCACGGCAGAGGCGCAGAGCCATGAAGAACACTGGCCACAGGGCCCTGAAAGGGTGATTCCTGTCCATTGAAATCCGTTTGCAGAGAGGATAGGATGGATGTGTCATAAGGCACCTGCAGCTAGATATAGGTGGTCATTACAACCCTGGCAGTCAGTGGTAAATCGGCGGTAAGACCGCCAACAGGCCAGCGGGAAAAAAATGGAATCACGACCGTGGCGGAAACCGCCAACAAAGACAGCCACTTTAACACTCCGACCGCCACAGCGGTACAAACAAACAGCACGGCGGTCACCGCCAACAGACAGGCGGGAGACAATGTACCGCCCACAGTATCACAACCTACCAATCCGCCACCTTTTCCATGGCGGATTCACTGCGAACAAAAACACAGTGGAAACAGGACTTCGAAGGGAAAACGCTCACCTCTACACACCCCACGAGGAACCAGGATGCCATGGAACCAGAGCTTCACATTTTCCCTGCCCTTATCTTCTTGCTCCTCTATCAGGAGCACGAACGCCGGCGGCGACCAGGGGGAGTACTGCACCTACGACACAGGGGAGGGGGAGGGAAAAAACAGGGACACACACACCCAACACGCAACACCCCCACCCCCACCCTCACCCTCACCCACGACAACACACACACTAATACAGCATGATACATTACAGTTACACCTCCCAAACCTCCCAGAAGAATGCAAAGACAAAAGGAAATTAGTGTAACCATTGTAATCTATTAAAATCCAGTATGCAAAAATATATATACACTATAAACAAATATATACACCAAGAATAGTAGTCCAGGTATTGCTCCATTGAAGTCCGTGGAACACTGGGCCCACACTCAATACCCAAACATGACGGAGAGAACACTGCAGGGGCATCAGATAGAAATAAAACAGGCACCTCAGGGGGAAGGGAAAGGGGGGTCACCACAGCCGGTTGAGTGCCCGACGCCAAATCCACGAGGGGGCCCCATGCCCACTGTTCAATCCTTGGGAGTGCAAAGCCACAGTCTCTCAAGTCTCTACAGTGGGTGGTTTGCCCACTGTTCAATCCTGGGGAGTGCAAAGCCACAGTCTCTCAAGTCTCTACAGTGGGTGGGTTGCCCACTGTTCAATCATGGGGAGTGCAAAGCCACAGTCTCTCAAGTGGATAACAGTCTCCACTGGTTCTGGAGGGGGCTTTGTGCCCAGAGTGCTTCATCCTGCCAAGGACAGAGGTAGTGATGCCTTTTTCCACTGGTTCTGGAGGGGGCTTTGTGCCCAGAGTGCTTCATCCTGCCAAGGACAGAGGTAGTGGATGCCTTTCTCCACTGGTTCTGGAGGGGGCTTTGTGCCCAGAGTGCTTCATCCTGCCAAGGACAGAGGTAGTGGATGTATCTCTCCACTGGTTCTGGAGGGGGCTTTGTGCCCAGAGTGCTTCATCCTGCCAAGGACAGAGGTAGTGGATGCCATTCTCCACTGGTTCTGGAGGGGGCTTTGTGCCCAGAGTGCTTCATCCTCCCAAGGACAGAGGTAGTGGAGTGCTTCATCCTCCCAAGGACAGAGGTAGTGGATGCCTTTCTCCACTGGTTCAGGAGGAGGCTTTGTGCCCAGAGTGCTTCATCCTGCTCGTGGCGGACTCAGTAGCGTCAGTGCCCTTGGCGCTCATGGGCCAGCGGTGCTTGTGGCGGCGGTGTCCTGTTCAGCGGTGCTTGTGGCGGCGGTGTCCGGTTCAGCGGTGCTTGTGGCGGTGGTGTCCTGTTCAGCAGTGCTTGTGGCGGCGGTGTCCTTGGCAGCGGTGCCTGTGGCAGCGGTGTCCTGTTCAGCGGTGCTTGTGGCGGCGGTGTCCTGTTCAGCGGTACTTGTGGCGGAGGTGTCCTGTTCAGCGGTGCTTGTGGCGGCGGTGTCCTTGGCAGCGGTGCCTGTGGCGGAGGTGTCCTGTTCAGCGGTGCTCGTGGCGGAGGTGTCCTATTCAGCGGTGCTTGTTGCGGGGGGATTCTTGGCAGCGACTCAGCTGCTGGCGGTCCTGTCTGGCCCAGCGGTGCTGGTATTGGCGGTCCTTTCTGGCCCAGCGGGGCTGGTGCTGGCGGTCCTGTCTGGCCCAGCGGGGCTGGTGCTGGCGGTCCTGTCTGGCCCAGCAGGGCTGGTGCTGGCGGTCCTGTCTGGCCCGGTGGGGCTGTGGGCGGTGGCCTCCTGGGCAGCAGGGTTGATGGCGGTGGCCTCCTGGGCAGCGGGGCTGATGGCGGTGGCCTCCTGGGCAGTGGGGCTGATAGCGGTTGCCTCCTGGGCAGCGGGTATGGCCTCCTGGGCAGCGGGTATGATGGCGGTGGCCTCCTGGGCAGTGGGGCTGATGGCGGTGGTCTCCTGGGCAGCAGGGCTGATGGCGGTCTTCTCCGCTGTGCTGCTCTTCCCAGACTTGCTGAGTTTCTTGTGGCCCTTCCCACCTTGGAAGGTGTCGCAGCTGACTCCACAATCTCACCTGTACCCATGGGAGCGGCTTTGGTGGCTGGAGTCTTCCCCCTCTCCTGCCGGGCACTGGCCAACTTTTGATGCTTGACAGGTGGGGGACTGTCTGTGCTGTGGCTCCTTGCCACACTGGCTGCCCTGCTGCCTGGTGCACTCCAGAATCCGGTGACTACTGGCACCAATGGTCCCGGAGATGTTGTGGCTGAGGTGTAAGGTTGGGACGTGGAGAGTCGGGCCCTAGGAGACTGAAGGGGTGGGGGAGGTGAGGGAAAGAGGTCAAGGGTGGACAGGAAAAGTTTCTTGGGAACCCTGGGACGGGTAGCTGGAGGGGGTTTGGGAGTGGAGGAAGAGGTTATGGTTGTAGGAGGTGTACGTTTGGTGACTTTGGGTGAAGGTGCATGCTCTGGAGGCTGTCGTGAGGTGGATGGCTGTTGGGTGGGTGTGTGCCTGCGTTTGTTTACCTTGAGAGGTGGCGTCACAGACACACTGGGAGAGGATACAGGGGACGTGTGAATGGTAGTGGGGGTGGTGACTGCACGTGAGCGGGGTGTGGTGGTGGGTGTGCTGGTGATGGAAGTAGTGGCTGTAGATGTAGTGCATGCAGGTGTGAGTGGAGACGAGACTGGGAGGGAGACGAGGAGGAGGGGGACACTGGAGGCAGTGGATGTTTGTGTGTCTGCATGTGTGTGATGCTTGCGTGAGTGCTTGTGGGATGTGTGGTGCTTATGTTTGCCTGAGCTTCCTTTGTGTGTTGAGGTGTGTGCATGCTGGTCTGATGGTGTGCTTGGGATAGGCTGAGGTATAGGGGATTGGGTCTGGGTGAAGGAAGTTGGAGGGGGGAGGTTAGAGACAGGGACAATGGCTGCCATCAGTGCTGAGGCCAGAGTCTGAAATGCTTGCTGAAGGGCTGCCTGACCAGAATGAATGCCCTCCAGGAATGCATTGGTTTGTTGCAACTGCCTCTCTACACCCTGGATGGCATTCAGAACGGTAGACTGCCCAACAGTGAGGGACCTGAGGAGGTCAATGGCCTCCTCACTAAGGGCAGCAGGGGTGACTGGGGCAGGGCCTGAGGTGCCTGGGGCGAAGGGGATGCCCACCCTCCTGGGTGAGTGGGCACGGGGCAAAGGCTGAGGGGCTGCTGGGAGGGCGGTGCTGGTAGGGGGGGTGGCGGCTGTACCTGTAGATACAGGGGGCACAGATGTGGCCACCACCACAAGGGAGCTCCCATCAGAGGACGAGTCCGTATCACTGGTGTCAGCTCCTATCCCCGCCGTGGAGCTCCCCTCACCCTCAGTCCCACTGGTGAATTCAGGCTCCGTAGTGTCACCCTCCAGGGCCATGTGGGATGCAGCTCCCTCCTGCTCCGGTGCCACTGCTCCTCTGCCTGATGATGCTAATGCACACAAGAACAGGGAGACCACAAAAAGGGGGGGGGGGGAGACAGAAGAAAGACAAGTTGAGTGCATGCATTACCGCTAACGTTGGCGGACACGACAGACACAGAAGCCACCTGCACTACGCCGTGCACTTGGGGTCCACTATTCAATCCCTGGGACATGGCCTACAAGGCTATGGCCGACATCTGCACACATGGATGTCACAGGAGCATGACTAGGTGTAGTTGGCACTGTACACAGGTGGGGTGGGGTGCCACAGGTTGTGCCAGAAGAAGGGGACCTAACTAGCACACTCGCCCTGGCCTAGGGAAACCCACAGCCCACCTCCCCTACCCAGACACCTCCACTGCGCGCTGAATCAGCTGAATGAGAGTGTACTCACCCACTTGTGGCTGCTGTGATGCCCTCAAGCGCCCATCCAACTCCGGGTACGCCACCGCCAGGATCCTGAACATCAGGGGGGTCATGGTGCGACGGGCACCCCTCCCACGTTGGGAGGCCATCCCCAGCTGGCCTCCGCCGTCTTCTTGCTCCAGTGGCGAATGTCCTCCCATCTCTTACGGCAGTGGGTGCTCCGTCTGTGATAGACCCCAAGGGTCCGGACGTCCTTGGCGATGGCATGCCAGATGTCCTTCTTCTGGTGGGCGCTGACCTACATGAATTGTACAGGGGAAAAAGAGAAGTTATTACAGACTGCATCGTCACAGTCATTGGCCCCCATCCCTAGCCTTGCCATGTGGCACATGCACTCACTGTCGTTTCATGCACGCCTCATTCTCCCCCCCCATCTTTCATCCACCCCACTCCACACAGGCATAGCCCATACAGCATGCTCCCAGTGTACTCACCTGTTTGTCTGGAGGACCGCAGAGTAGCGTGTACTGGGGATGGACCCCATCCACGAGTTTCTACAACTCCTCCGTGGTGAAGGCAGGGGCCCTTTCCCCAGACGCATGAGCCATTGTCTCTTCCAGGCTGAGGTCACAGCAGCACTTCCAGTGTAGGTCCTCTCCTGTCGAAGATCAGGTATTGAGTGATTGAACAGATAGAAAATGGCAGTCACGTCCGCGGCGGTGTGTACCGTCACTGCCGGCGTACATCGTCCTTGGCTCCTGGGACCGATAGAGTCAAATGTTAACCAATGCAGAATTGCGCTGTGATCTTCGGCGGCCTACCGTGAGGGTGTACAACGCCAGCACAGTTACCTCACATCCCATTGTCCCACGCTACAGGTCAGGCAGCCGCCATTTCAGGGGCCCACATGGCTTAATTTTTAACTGCGTCACACATACCTAGGCCTTGCCTAAACACTCATACATGCAAATTTCGGATTATGAATTGTGTTCTGTGTAAACTGTGTGTACGTACCTCTGAGGTGGTTGACTCTGTGCTCCCTGTTGTCCTTAAGACATGTGATCATCACTTACAGGCTTGATCGTGCCACAATCCTGGAACTGTGTGCCCAGTTGGAGCCAGACCTGATGTCAGCTATCCGCCATCCCACAGGATGCAGGTGCTGTTAGTACTCCATTTCCTTGCAAGTGGGTCATTTCAAACGTGTTGTCCAGAGTGTTGTCTGCCCTGCTGAAACACATGCGGAGCTACATCGTTTTCCCTCAGGTGGAGGGTTTGCCTACAGTGAAAGGTGACTTCCATGCCCTGGGACATATCCCCAACATCATAGGTGCCATTGATGGGACACATGTGGCTTTGGTACCCCCCGCAGGAGTGAACAGGTGTACAGAAACCGGAAGAGTTATCATTCAATTAATGTGCAGATGGTGTGTTTGGCAGACCAGTACATCTCCCATGTGAATGCCAAATTCCCTGGCTCAGTGCATGACGCTTACATTCCGCGGAATAGCAGCATCCCTTATGTGATGGGTCAACTCCAGAGGCACCGTGCGTGGCTATTAGGTGAGCACCTAGAAGCAAGTCAGTGGGAATGGTTGTCTGGGTCTGGGGATATCCCTACAGTTTATTGTGTGTCTAACAGTTGTCCCTCGCCATTTGCAGGTGACTCTGGTTACCCCAACCTGTCATGGCTACTGACCCCAGTGAGGAATCCCAGGACAAGGGCAGAGGAACGCTACAATGAGGCCCATGGGTGAACTAGGAGGATTATAGAGCGGCCCTTCGGCCTCCTGAAGGCCAGGTTCAGGTGCCTCCATATGACAGGTGGTTCCCTATTCTACTCACCAAAGAAGGTGTGCCAGATCATCGTGGCTTGCTGTATGCTTCACAACTTGGCTTTGCGACGACAGGTGCCTTTTCTGCAGGAGGATGGTCCAGATGGAGGTGTTGTGGCAGCTGTGGACAGTGAAGACGAGGAAGCAGAAGAAGAGGACATCGACAACAGGAACTCGGTGATCCTGCAATACTTCCAGTGAGACACAGGTAAGAATACAAACCTGCCTACTTCATGTACTTTAACACTACTACCTCTCTACTGTCTCTCGTTTTCACCCAGTGTATGGTCACTGAGTTGTCACTTTCCCTTACGATTTCACAGATGTGGGTCCCACTGTGTGACATCTGCTTTGTTTCCTCATGGACTAGAGCTGTGTGACATAGGTATGTTGACATTACAATTGAAAGAGCATTTTGTCACTGTAATTGCTAATACACTATTTCGAAATCACAGACAGACTCCAGATTTTTTTGTGCTTTAAGGGTGTTTATTTAAGTGCTCAATATTGGAGGGTGCTGTAAAATGGTGAGGGGTGATGGTGGAGGAGTCCAGTCTATTAGTCTCACAGGTGCATTGCCCAAAGGGGCATAGGAAGTGGAGCTGGGGCAGTTTGAGGATGGACAGGGTGACAAGGTGGGACAAAAGGATGACATTCAGGACGGTCTCATTTCTTGGCGGGGGTCTTGGCATTGTTCTCTGTCTTTGTCCTGGATTTCAGGAACCGTTTGCGGGGTGGTCCTCCCTCTGCAGGGGGTGGGGTGCTGGTGTGGTGGTCCTGTGGTGGTGCATCCTGTCCACTAGCGCCGGCGGAGGTGGTGGGCAGTTCATCGTCCAGGCTAGTGTCAGGGGCCCCTTATTGTGCCACAGTGTCCCTCCTGGTGTTGAGGACTTCCTTCAGCACCCCTACAATGGTGCCCATGGTGGAATTGATGGATCTGAGTTCCTCCCTGAAGCCCAAATACTGTTCCTCCTGCAGCCGCTGGGTCTCCTGAAACCTGTCCAGTACCGTTGCCATTGTCTCCTGGGAATGATGGTTGACTCCCATGACGTTGGAGAGGGCCTCGTGGAGAGTGGGTTCCCTGGGCCTGTCCTCCCCCTGTTGCACAGCAGCCCTCCCAGTTCCCCTGTGTTCCTGGGCTTCTGTCCCCTGGACCGTGTGCCCACTGCCACTGCCCCCAGGTCCCTGTTGTTGGGGTGGTGGGTTAGCCTGGGTTCCCTGTAGTGGTGGACACACTGCTGATTGACGTGTCCTGGGGACAGAGGTATGGGCCCGCTGGGTGGGTGCTGTGCTGGTATTTCCAGAGGGGGGAAGCTCTGTGGTGGCCTGTGCCAGTGTGAGGGGAACCGACTGTCCCGAGGTCCCACATGGGCCGGGCTGGTCATCTAGATCCAGTTGGACAGAGCTGCTGTCATCACTGTGGGCCTCTTCTGTTGGTGGTGTGGACATGTGTGGACCCTCCTGTCCGGTGACGTTGGGTAGGGGTCCTGCAGGGGTATAAAAGGATGCTTATTGCATCTGTTTGTGCCATGGTGTGCAATGGGTGGGTGACCGTGTACCCCAGTGCTTGCATTCCTGTGTGGGACCTTGTGTGATGGTGTTTTAGGGGGGTGTATGGGTATGTGCAGTGGCCATGCTTTGGTGATGGTTGTCCATGCTTTGTTGTTGCATGCAGGGCTTGGTGTTGGGATGTGTGGTTTGTGATATTGGGACATTTGTGAGGAGTTGAAGTGATGGGGGTGAGGGCGAGGGTGGGGGTATGTGATAGCATGCAGGTAGGGTGGGGGATGTAATAGTTAAGGTTTGACTTACCAGAGTCCATTCCTCCATCTACTCCTGCGAGGCCCTCAGAATGCAGAATCGCCAAGACTTGCTCCTCCCATGTTGTTAGTTGTGGGGGAGGAGGTGGGGGTCCGCCGCCAGTCCGCTGAACCGCAAGGTGGTGTCTTGATACCACGGAACGCACCTTCCCCCGTAGGTCGTTCCACCTCTTCCTGATGTCATCCCTTTTTCTTGGGTGCTGTCCCACTGCGTTGACCCTGTCCACTATTCTTCGCCATAGCTCCATCTTCCTAGCTATGGAGGTGTGCTGCACCTGTGATCCGAATAGCTGTGGCTCTACCCGGACGATTTCCTCCACCATGACCCTGAGCTCCTCCTCAGAGAACCTGGGGTGTCTTTGCCGTGCCATGGGGTGGTGTGGGTGATGTGTGGGGTGGTGTGTGTTGTGATAAGTGGGGTGATATTTAGTGGTGTGTAGTGTGAGGTGAGTGGAAGTTATGTGGGTGATGGTATTGTGTGCCTGTGGATGCTTGGTAGTAGTTTGTAGTGTCTCTCTCTGGCCTTCTTTTGGTATTTTGGTCATAGGGGTTTGTGGGTGATGTGGGTGTGTGTTTTATATTGTATTGGGTAAGTGGGAGTGGTGTGTGTATGTTTATCAGGTGTGTGTATTTCGATTTGTCCAATGTGGCTGTGTTTTGTAAGAGTGTGTGTATTTTGAGCGCAGCGGTGTGTACTGAAGTACTGGGTTTTTCAGAACCCAGTGGTGCCAGGGAACACACCCTAAGACTTCGAGTCCTTCCTGTTTCAGACTACAGAAACACAGAGTCTTCTTGGTGAAATCAAAGATCTTGTTTATTGGCTGCAGCCAGTAACAGGTATCCTAGAAGTACAACACGGTGTATATTCTCAGGAGACTGCTCCTCTTGCAAAGCTAACCTTCTCTTTTATACAAAATATTATGCTTTAGGCAAACATTCCTTATTTTACAGTTGACCATTCACATATTTTCACTACAAAGAAATAGCAGGGTTATGATGACAAGCCCATATTTCAGTTTGTCCAGCCCTCAATCAATTACCCGGCAAGGCTTAGTACTTTCATCAGATATCGACAGACCCCCATTATAAACGGGCACCTCCTCCTTGTAAAGCAAGTCATAAAGAAAGAAACAGGGACAGGTGTGTGTAAGATTAGGCATGGTTTGTGTGTGATGAAAGGTTTTATGATGTGTTGTGCCTTGATACTAATCTCATTCGGCCACTGGGAAAGAAACTGTCCGAACAGGTTTGGCTTCAGGCAGTGGAGTCAGCTTGCCCAGCTCACAGAGGAGTCAGCAAAGGTGTACGTGTCCTTCAGACTCATTTTCAGCATTAGACATTGGCCTATGTGAGGGCAATCAAAAAATGGCTGTCGTTTAAATGGAACACGAGGGTTCAGGACGGAAACTCTGATATTCGGGTGATTTCGTTACCCGAATATGAATACGATGCTTGTGCATACTATTCTAATCATTCCCGGTCTGCTGATACCAAAATCGTTGTGATACGACGATGTTTATAACACGGGGCCAGAATTTTTCAGTACCAGAGTACCGCCAATGGAATACCGCGGTTGAAAGACCGCCGTGTGGATTTGTGGATCGTGATAGTGTGGGTGTATTTCTGTTGGCGTGACGGTGGAGGTTTTGTTTTCGCCAGTTTATCACTGACCTTTGGTGTGGCGGACTTGTGTGGATGTCTCAATTTTGGCGGATTCCGAGCAGTGGGTCATAATGACCGTGGCGGAATTCCACAGCCGCGGCGGTCTTCTGCACAGCGGTAAACGGCTTTTGCCGCCAATGTTGTAATGAGGGCCATAGTCTCTACCAGATAAGGCATTGCGGAAGGTAAGTAGCTTGTTTATCTGACAGTGATCTCAAACTGCAGTTTCCTTACCTTTGAATAGCTACCAAAGCAATTCCATCCCTGGAGGTGGGTCTGTGAACCAATTTCAAACAAAAAAGTCCTGCAGGACCGAACAGGCAAAATGCGCATTCCTTTGGACCCGATTGTCCAGGCAGTAATGTTGTGTAAACAAGTGCAGAGGCCCACGTTGCTGCTTGGCAGATGTCCAGGACGGGAACTATGTGTGCTAATGCAGTGGTCACAACTTTAGTTCAGGGGAATGAGCTTGCATTCCTTCCGGAGTTTGCTTTTTGGCCAGTGCGTAGCAGCTATTTATGGAGAGAACGGACGAGAGATGATTCGCATCTGCACTGCCCTAACTTTCTTCGACCTGCATATTCCCCAAAGAGTTGGTCGTCTACCTGGAACTCACGGGTACGATTAAGATAGAATGCCAAAATCCAATCAAATGTGCTAGTGCCACCATCACCTTTTTTCAGTACTTCACACAGTGGGTTCAAAAACTATGCCATCATTTCTTGGAAGTCAAAAAAGTCCTCAGGGCATGAGAGATTAAGGGCCATATTTATACGTTTTGACGCAAAACTGCGGCAACGCAGTTTTGCGTAAAACATTTTAACGCCGGCTAATGCCATATCCTTGCGCCACCCAGGCGTCAAAGTCATACTTTGACACTCGGAGGCGCAAACCACTGGTTAGAGTCAATTTTTTGTACTCAAACCAATGCGCCACATCGTAAAGAAAAACGGCGTTAATGCAGTGAAAATGACTTTAATCTGGTTTACGACGTCACAAACCGGATACACGCCACTTTTCACCGCAATAGTGTCAAAAAGCAGCTCAAAAACACTGCAAAATGTGCAAAGGAGACCCAAAATGGATCCCAGAAGCCATGACAGACCCCAGGAAGATGACAACCGACCAGGAACCAGCCAGGAGGACCCACCAAGACCCAGGAGAGGGAGAAGAAGAAAAGGAAGTGTCAGTTCAGTGCAGAGGAGCATGAAATACTGGTGAAAGAGGTGACGGAACACCAGCACCAACTATTTGTCACCTCTAAACTGCCAATTGGTAGGAGAGAGGCAATTTGGCAACAAATTGTCGATAAAATCAACAGTGTGGCAGAAGTACGGAGAACAGTCACCGAATTCAAGAAACACTGGCATGTCTGCAAGCGCAGGACCAAGGAAAAAATGGCAGGGAACAGAAAGGCAGCACTGCAGACTGGAGGTGGGAGTCCAGCACCGCAGGAGGCCCTGGACCACTTGGAGGAGATGGTGGAAGTCTTCATCCCAGAGGAGATCGTCACAGGGATTCAAGGACAGGACAGCGCAGACTACCAGGATACAACACAGATGCTGGGTAAGTGGCAAGGGGAACAAAAATGCCTATTTGTTAATTGCAAGCGGGGGGCATACCTCCTACACAATGCACGTCAGCCATGATAATCAGGTAGTGGAAAGGGCAAAGGGGCACGGCACGGGGGCATGGGCTGTGCAGGGCAAACCTGGGGCACAGCACATCACTGAACCAACAACCTTTGCATGGGGGTACTCTGCCATGCTAAGGATGTTGGATAAGCAAAGCCAGTCCAGGAGGGTAGGGTACAAGGTAAAACTGGCCTGCTGTCACACGCCAGCTGGTATTGTCGCTACATGAACTAGGGCTCAATTTCCAGTCTCAGGCCATATTTGCAAGTGGTATTTACCAATGACAGCAGTTGCCACTACCACCTCTGCTGTGTGTGGAGGTCAAGTAGCTAATGGCAGTTACGTGCCCATGGATCAAACACACCCAAAATAGAGGGTTCAGGATGACAACGTTATCAATCCCCTGTAATTAATAAAAATGAGCAAATCCTGTCAAATGCTCATGTCTATAGGCGCTACAGACATGAGGTATTGTATGTAACATTATGAGGTACACAGCAGTAATGTCACACCCATGCTGCACATGTCAGGGTTTACTATGTGCCTGTGTCACAATAGCTGCAATGCCACCATGCAACATCTCAAGTGTCATAGTGCTAAGACAAGAGCATTGAGGGGGAGGACATGTTTCCAGCTAGTGAAACACCCCTGCACAGTCATAAGAGGAAATTGAACACTACTAGGACCATCAGTGCAATCTAGTGTAGCACACATTTCCCAACATCAGCAGTACACACTACCAATGGTGACACCTGTATTATGCCATGCCAATGCTATACATAGTATATGCTAGGTCTCAGCAACCTCTAGGTGGATGTGAAATATCAGAAACTGGGTCAGTTCCAGATTGTTAAGTGTGGTGCAAGTGCCATCAGAACACCCACAGCCATTGCCAGGCCACACCATGATAATGGAAGTAGACGGATGGTTGAATAGGACAAGAAGGTGGCAACATACAATTTGGGCAGAACCTACACCTAGAGGATGTGAGGCAGACATTTCCCCAAACTGCCCACACTACATGTGACATGCAGGTGGGGCATAGGCCTGGGAGACTGCTAATCTTAATGACCGGAACCAAGATCACAATGTGCAACTAATAGGAAGTCAGGCACGTCACATTACAAATGCCACAACGCATTCACACTAATTGTACAATACCTCATTGCAGAGGACGATGGCTCTCCTGGGGATGTGCCTGTCCTGGACTTCCCTGATGACATGGATGACGAGCTGACAAACATTGGCCAGCAGACCCTCCAAGATATCCTTGGAACCCTCCAGACCCCATCTTCAGTCACAACGAGGAGCACAGAAGTAGCAGCCATTAGAGAGGACCCACAAACCACCCCAGTTGTACGACCTGCCAGCTCCAACGCAGATGAGGACTCTGAGGGCACTGGCACCAGCTTTGAGAGGACTGTAGTTGGAGTACAGCGGGAGCTGACCAAAGAGGTGCGGTTGGGGATGTAAAATATGGCAGCCAACCTTGAGGGGGTGCGCTCGTGCATGATGTCATCTGCAGAACAGGTAGCAGCCATGCAAGTGCAAACATCTATCTTGCAAGGACTTCAACAAAGTGTAAAGGAAATCAGCACTGTAGTAAGGGAGTTGCCACAACACCTCGCACACCAAACCTTTCACTGCGTGCATGAATGTAATCATGACCCCCTCAGGGCCGACCTGGCTGCCTACAACAGTGATGTAGCTGCTATACTTAAGAACCAGCAGCTCCAGTACTGCCCTTAATAGCCCCACAGTTGGCAGCTACCGGGATTTCTGACTCCACGTCTTCAAACACTGAAGTGTGTGTTGCCCCTTCAAACCCACCACCACCAAAGGCAGAGGAGACAACACACACATCAGAAGAAGAAGACATAGAACAGATCACTTTTTACCCTAAGAGTACCCGGTAGCATAAGTCCATGCCAAATGGCCAATTATATCCTATGTCCTGTGCTTGTTAACATGCCAGTCTTGAAACAGCTGCTCACATGCACTGTTCTCCAGCCCACTGTTTACCTTGACACTATGCTCTCTGATTGTCTCTCACTACCTCATTGGCAATTCATGTCCCTCTGCACTGTATGATACTTCACCCCAGCATGTCCAATGACATGTCCCATTGCACCTGTGTAGTATCACAATCAAATGAGTCACACTAATGGACTCACAATCCTGGCCTATGTAAATATTGCACTACAGCACTTTAAAATAAATAGCACTTACACAACCACTTTGTCTCGGTGTAATGTGACACATCAACTGTGTAGAAGATTAGTGATGTATGTCACATGTCAAGGGCCATAGAACCACCAGTGTTGAAAGAATGTGGGCTGATAACTATGCACTGTGGTCTGGATTGTATCGTCATATGCGCTTCCTGAGGGTTATTTCTGCAGTAAATAGAAAACTAACAGTATAATGCTGTGTTGGACTGAAAAGGTCCGCTTCAAGGGATGTTTAAGCAGAAAATCAATGTGTTCTAAATTCCCTTCTAGACAATCTTTATGTATGTGACATCTGACTATAAACTTTCATTACACAAACACAGCATACAGCAGGAATGGATGTGTACGATTGTATGGACAAATATGTGACCTGGGAATACAATGTAAGAAATGATAGGTGTGAGTTATGTATACAATACTACATAAGATTATTCCATCACTCACCTTATCAGGGTTCACATGAACATCAGGATGCAGGCAGACGTACCACAGTGCCCAAGATTCCAAATCAGGTCTCAAACGATGGTATATTGAAAACACACATCCAAACTTAACAACACATTGGGAACCATAGTAACCTTGAATGGTGGGTGCAATGGATGGCAGATGCATAGGGAAGTCGCTTTGGTGTAGCAGCCAATGTGACAGCTCAATTGGAATTGGGAATAACCATGTCAATAATGGGATTTGGATGCAGGATGGAGCACAAATGCAAATACTAAATTGACACTGTTCACCCATGCCAAGGCCCTGATCCCCAAGCATATGACACATACTGTAAAGGAGTACCTAAATATTTATTTAACAGTAAAAAAAGGATACTAAAACTAGGGGAAACACCTTAACTAACCTAACCTATCCTAACTACACATTACCCACAACTGGCCCTAACTACCCTAAGCTAAACTTACTTATCACATTTAACTAAACACTCCAAACATCAACCCCCCTTATATGACGGGACACATGTAGGACAACATATACTAACCTAAACACATACTATCTTATCCTAAACAAATATATATATATTTTTGTTTTGTAATTTTTATTTTTTTTATACACAAAAACCCCATCATCATCAAACAACCCTCCCACCCACAAAAAAAAACACATGTAAAAATATAATCCCCTCCACTGCCCAACCCACTTATACTAACTAAACTAACAGCTTATTCTAACCTAACACTAACCCCCCTAAACCCACTAAATATAAGAACCAGGAAAGAGGAGGGAGGGGAGGGAATCATGGCTGAGGGTCCAACAGTCACAAGTTTGCCCTCCGCAGAATCTTCTTTATCCCACGCAGTCTCCTGCTATTGCGGGACACCTCCTGCTGCAGCCTGTCCATCCTGCGCAACATCCGTTGCATGTCACGTGGCATGTTCATAAATTCCGCATTGTCTATGACTGCAGCAGGGGTGGTCTGTGTGCCACTAGTGGATGGTTGTGCTGGTGCCGGTGCCATGCTTGGAGGGGGAGGTGCAGGAGCTGCTGTTAGTGGGTCAGGAGCGGATGATGTAGAGGGACCTGCAATGGTGGCTGTCATCCTTGGTGCCACTTGGGTCGGAGTGGTGGTGCTGGCGGCTGTTGTAAGCACGGATGACCCCCCTTGGGCAAATGTCCTCCAGACCCCTGTGGCTCTCTCATGGCGATAACGCTGTGCCATGTTGCGGCACCCAGACTCCATATCCAGAATGTGGCGGTAACGCATCGCCATCCTTTGGAATTCTCGGATCTGATTGGCATCCATGTTGGCAGCTGTAAAAACAGAGAAAGCCAAACATTAGTTACATCATTGTGTGATACATCGACTGATGATATTCAAACACTTCCTCAAAATTAGCTTAAACAGCCCAAATCAAAGTACAGATCATAGATTGTCCCTGAGAAATTACATGCCAAAGCAGCCTACACATCTCCTATCTAACAGCACAGCAATGCTCAAAAAGGTGTGTACTTACTTAAATGATCTATGTATCATTGTTTTTCCATTAGTCACATAACAAATGCTGCAAGTAGTCCACATGTGACAGGCCAACTAATGACCATCTTCTGGATGACAATCAAGGGCCACAAGATCTGTGAATGGAATTGCCAGGACGGTATGCAGTTGCTAATCATGAGGGGGTATCCTAGGTTGGAACAAATGAATGTTGGAATTTCATGTCTGTCTTCTACACTGGGATCCTCACACCTAGCTACACATATTTCATAAACCTAACCCTGTGCCTCAGGGGGTGATGGACATGCAACACATACTTTCAAACATCAAGGACAGCCATGAAGCTGTGGACAGCTGTCCATGGGTTTAGTCAGTCCACCACAGGTAAGGAGGGCTTCCAACTAGGATAGACACAAACATTGGACAATCACATCCACATTTATGTTCCTAATTGCGGACAATTGTCCACATCATTTGATATCACTAATACCTTTCCAAAAACAAGCACATAGATGCAAGCACCCATCTGGGCTTGAGCTGCATACACACCTATGACATTCTACTCTAGGGCCACATAAACGTAGCACAACATGTGGAGCTAGATGCTGCTAGGAAGTCAAACATACAGTCCTACATGTTCATTAGTTAACAGGGAGGCTCAAGTCTGTGGGTAATACTTTGGCATTACTGGTCTGTGTGAATCAGGGTATGACTTGCTGACTAAATCATGAAAATGGCTACCTCCAAAATTTTCATTGGCATAAATGTAGCAACAAATATCACCCTGTTCACCTGCCCATGCCTACAGCGCAGCACTAGATTCCCAAAATATGACTCTATGCCACTAATTGTCCAACTCAAATATGGAAAAACAAGTCAAACTCCAGTTAAGTCCCATATCAGATCATGTGCCAGCACATCATACCTTGCTATGTGTCGGACACACTGGAGTCAATCACACAACAGCTGCAAACACAACACAGAACTAACATATCAACACTTACTGAATATGTCTGGGTCCGCAAATCAAGCCACTTCTCCAATTGTGTAGGGGGCTGGTCCACCTGTAAAACATGGAAGGGTGAAATGTGCTCAATGTCTGCGCACTGTACAACACTTGGAACAAAAACTCACTGTGTGCGACATTATATATGATAGGCCAGCACCTCAGACATGTAGACACCCCAACAGACATACCACTGCAAACATGTATTGACCCTGTCACTCCAGTGAGTGATGCACATACATATGCACACATGCAGTGGCCCTAACAATTATGTGGTGACAAACATGATTACTCAATTGGGTGCAGATTCATTTATAGAGGTTACTCTATTTCTTCATTTGTTGTTATGAGAGGCATGCAAAGCCACATTCCTGGTGCACTGCAATACCAGTCACTCAGGTATTGTGGCTTGTGCATCAAGGGACAATCAGTTACTGTGTGATGCTCACGTGGGTTGAGTTTAGCTCATGAATTAATATTCTTTCAATAGTCCATTATATGTGTGCCTGTGTTGTCTGTAGGTTACATATGCCACATTGCCAGTGTACCCAGAGCCGCATATGCCCCCCTATGACACCATGATGGCAGGGATCCTGTGTGTTACTTGATGACAATCTTATGCTAAACATGGATTGGCCATTTATCTAAATCAAAACAACAAAGAAATATATGCTGACAGTGTCTATTTTGATCATCCGTGACAGAATGCATGGGCACAGGTGTAGTAATTGCACCTGAAATGTGTTACTCATTGCCCTGTGTACCTATATCAGGTATTGTAAATCACAGTTAGCTACATTCATCATCTTACATTTGCCAAGTTGGGTGATCTGTGGGTATACAACGAACTGGCACTGTCCCCTAATTGAAACATGGTTTAGCAAATTTCCTACTGTGGCAATCTTGATCAGGTAGGTCTCAATTTGTAAGCATCTTGGGAATGGCAGCAGTCACAGGAATGCTGGTCTGCTGATCTTAGCATACACCCATGTCTGTGATAGCCTTCCTACTGAGAAGTTAACTATTGTACATATGCTGCACTAGATCAGCAGGGGTGAACCAAACCTAAACTAGCAAACTATTTCATCACTTTATATGTATGATGGAAGCCTTCAGGGGTCCCTTGCACAACATCATGCAACTAATAATTTGTGACCATGCATTCACCAAGTTCAGGTATTCCATGATGACCCATTAACTTATGAGAATTGCATGGCTATAAAGTGACACAGATGGCAAATGCATCAGCTCTGTTCCAGCAATTGTGCCCAAGGCAAATTAAAACACACAGGAACAATGAACAGAGGGCCAGATATTTTTTTTTCTTCAATGTGTAGCATTTGCCTCATGTTTTACGCCTCAGCTAAGGAAAGTAGCACCAAACATTTAGATATTATCCCATGTGCATTACTTTGGCATCCATTTCTAATTCAAATGCTGCACAAACCAAGTCAAAGTATCAGCCTAAGATATTACCAGAGGTTAGGAAGAACTTTGTACGTATGGCCATGAATACAGTTCCAAATAATTGGGGACTACATTAATTCCTTGCTTTAGCATGTGAAATACATCTCATTCCTGGTATACTCACAGACCATGAATAAAACATAAGTTTGAGCCGCATTACCATCATCTATTGACATCAAAGCAGCACTAATTGACAAGATCAAGTTGTGTTTTGTAAGTTTGCGCAGCTTTTGCGTCAACAAATGACAGTAATGTGTAGCAAATATTGTATGAATCAGGGCCACTGTATATTTAACTTGCATTCCACATGTCCCCAAACATTGCATGCAGCATGTCAACAAATCTGATACTGTCAATACAGAGCATTTAAATGTGCACATTAGTCTGAATTGAACTCACCAACAGGTCCACCAATCACCACACCCAGGTGGTCCAGCAGGTCTTGCTCTCTGGCAACAAGGTCAGCCCAGTGATGCTTGAGTTGGTGTTCGTTGCGCTGTGCGTTGAATATTCTCTTCAGATGGTACAGCTCCTTGGACCGCCTGAGCCTCCTCGCCTCTGTGTGAAATCCCTGTATCACCCTGCCACCAGCCTCTAACATCAGGGGGAGGAAATGGCACACCAGCCAAATGAAAGCCCCTAGCTCCTCCTCACCCATTCTCCCCAGACGTGGCCTTCCCAACATGACAAAAATAATAGGGATAGGAAAGGGCAAAGAGGAAAATACAGGGAAAGGAGGGAGGAAAATGAAACTTAAAAATAACCCACAAACAGCCCAACAATACCCCAACTAACAATACCCACTACACACTCCCAACAGTACAAAGACAAAATCAGAAACAAAAAATGACAAATACATACTTACACTGATTCACTGAGACAATTACAAAACCAACAGATGACAATTTAAATGGCACACAGGAGACAAAAGCATAATTTGGACAGACAAAACTCTCAGCACAGCCACACCGTCTAGAAGAATCACAGATTGCAAAGTGAAAGTGAAAGTACACCCACTGTACCATTTCTGTAAACAGGATATCCCATCACATCACTTCCTGTCTCAAATGCGGTGCGTTTATATTCTGATGTGTGAACATTTATGACGCTTACGGGCTTTGCGTAAAACATTTTTTACGCAAATGCTTAAAAGTTCCCCTGCATCCAAAGATCAATATATTTTTCATGGATAACCAATTTCATGGGGTGCAGTGTTGGAATTACCGATACGGCCCAATGGATGTATAATGGCTGTGAGCGTCATTTTTCAACGCATATGCAGCAAAATTTGACGCATATGCGTCTTTTTTTACATGTTTGCGTCAAAATATCTGTCTTTAACTGTGTTTGTGTCATTTTTCTCATTTTTAACGCACATGAAAGCTGTAACTATACAGAGATAGGCTGTTAGGGCCTGCTGTGTGTATTCCATTGTTTGGGCACATGTGGCAGACCACACTACTGCGGACCATTATACTCATCTTGTTGTGCCGGATTAGTACTCTTAACTGACGCAAGAGCAACCCAAACATTTGGAATAAAAATTGCCATTCCCTAGTTTGAGCAGGTGGTCCGTCAATAGAGGATAGCAAGGCTACGCAACTAAATACATTCACTCACGGCCTGTCTGTATATGTCTGTGAATTGGCTATTTCAATTGTTGTTGTGCCTCTGTGTGAATGTCACAAGCCGTGTTTTGAATAATGTGCTTTTGTGCATGTGCTGTAAATGTGGATAACATCAGATGTCATTCATTGTGGTTCATCAGTCAGGATATGTGTTTGTCATACCCGAAGCGTCTAATGCTGTGTGAAGTTCCCTGACTTTGGGGACAAAACATCTCCCGTGACAAACTATGCACAGGATAGATAGAGGAAGGTTGATAATGGCAATGTTACAAGGGTAAGCCATCACATGTACTGGAATGTTGGATACCACTTCCTGGTCACTTGTTTGTATACTACCCATGAGTCAGGCATTTGAACATGCTAGGTAGGTACAGTGTTTGTTACACATAGTCCCAAAACCAATCCGAAAATGTTATGTTACACCACAGTTTGAGTCATATAAATGACCTATGTTTCTCCTGTGGCAGTGGAGGACCAGCAGACAATGCAGCATGTGTTCACATATTTCCAGTGGTTCATTGCACAAAGGTGTCCAGTTCAAGTCTGTGGCCATGTGTACTCCGTGTCAGTATTGGCCTCCATGTTGTCACAGTTACGTGCAGGTCTAGTCATGAGTCTGTGGAGCCATTCCCTGCATTAACAGAGTATCCTTCAAAGCAGAATTGATCTAAAGCCAAAGATAAATTGACAACACACATGGGGATAGTCCAGCTATTGCACTGCAGAACTTTTATAAGGCTGACAACAGGGCAACCTTGGTGTCCTCAAAAACTTTATGCATCAGTAATATGAAACAGGCAGGCTTCATCACAACATTTGTACACAGGATGGCCTCTAAAATTCCCACTGCAACAGGGAACATCCTCTGTGCTGATTAATCTCACAGCTAGTCACCACGCAAGCACCATCAATAGGTTGCTACCAATGTGAATCTGTGTGTGGACCGTCAGGGCACAAACATGTTTTGTCCTTTCATACACATTAGCAAACGTTGTTTGTTGTGCTGGAGGCACCATACAAAATCCATGCATACAGCCATAGTACACTGTCACTGTTTGTCACTCATGAATACATGAAACGCAGGCAAGGGATGGGGGCTGGATTAGGCAATTTGAATACATGTCCCAGACCATAAAACGATAAGTAAACTGATTACACTATACTATCTGTTTGAGGATTCATCGTAGACCTACCAGACACAATACCCCATGAGGAAAGAGAGGGCGTGGAAAGCAACTATGAGACAAATGTAGCCACATGGAACCTCTATGGTTAACGCAAAGACAGGAACCAGTCAGGCTAACAGGATGCAGGCTCTGTCAGGAACAAACATGAACAAGGCAAATACACAGTGAGCAGACTCTGACTGGGAAAAGCTGGTACAACACTGTGGGAACAAAAAACTGTATTTGTGCTGTGGGCTGCAACGTTACACAATCCACCAAGGGCTGGGTTACACAAGCGATTTATACAGCAATGCACAACAAGGATATTCAGAAAATGGCAGCTTCTAAGCAGTTCCAGGCAGCAGCAATGGCAAAGCAGGGTCAAATGGCTGGTCTGCATGGAAGTGCTCACAGGTGTGTGCAGCTTCAGTCTCTCACAAGTCCTGTAGTTGAGAATCAAGTTCAAAGGGTCAAGTGGACCTTTCACATGGGAAGCAATGGACAGCTGATTACAGATCCTACCGACTACCAGGCAGTGCATTATCGGACCTGAAGTCCATGCAGACTGATGAACTATGACTATGGCATGCAATACTGAAGAGGGAAGCACACAGGAGTCAGAATGGGAGTCTGGGTGAGTGTAGATGAAGGTTATCAGGGTACAGAGAGTCCATTTACATGGCACCCTAGAGAAGGGTGGGGAGAGACTGAAAACATGGCAGTGGCAGGACTTATTACCTGGGATGGACTGTGGACTGTCTTGTGAGCAATGCTTGTCATACCTGGGGCACTCGTGTTATCCATTTTCAGTGTAGTTGGACTCCTTGTCACACATGCTCCTTGCAAAGATAGCTGATGTCACACTTACTGCTGTCAAGGGTCTGGTCATACATTCCTGTTACCAATGCAATAGCACATCCACTGCCTAATGTAGGAAACACTTTTTTACCTTATGATTGATGGTGTCTTAGTTGTGTGTCATGTGCTGCAATGAACCATGTTGGCAACATGGATGTGTGTCATAGCTGTGGTCCTCTGATTTTTCCCTTCACATGTGAAATAGACAGGACATATGTAATTTCCACTGTGTGTGATGTTGGGTGTACATTCAGACCCATCAAACGTGATGTTGCTTTTTCAGTATCCTAATCTGTATTTCTGCTATGCTCCATGAGGCTAAACTCTGATTATGATTCCTAGGGATCAGTTGATGCATATAAAATTACCCAGAGCATGATTGAGTGTTGAAGTGAGGTGTTTAATGACATATGGTAAGAAAGTGGTGATGGTGACTATAGTTCGAAGAGGTTTTGTACAATGTGTTGTCTCCGACGCAATCCAGCAGCAGTGTTTGGATGGTCCCCCTCATGTTGACGAACAGCATCCTCCTCTTCAGGCATTTGTGGGTCTGGTTCATAGAGGGGAATGTTCCTCCTTACACAAATGTTGTGCAGGATGCCACAGGTCAAAATGATCTTGCAGGCCATTTCAGGTGAATATAAGAGGCTGCCTCCGGTGATGTCGAGACACCTGAATCTTGACTTCAGGATGCCAAAAGTCCTCTCTACTATGGTGCGTGTCCTCCGATGTGCCTCATTATAGGCACGCTCTGCTGCTGTGCTTGGGTTGGCAAATGGGGTCATGATCCATGGCTGGATCCCATAACCCTAATCAGCTGAAAGAGAAAATGAGTGTAAATATTTGGATGTTGCTTGCACCTTGATTATCACTTTGCATGGCAGTTATCTTGTGTCGTCTGTGACTCATCTGTTTGTGTTACTGTGTGGGATCCTAGGCTTCTAGGATTTTCTTTCAGAATTGGGTTGTTTATTTATCTAAACTGGTGTTATGCTGATTGACCTGATATCAGCGGTATATTTGTAAACTTGCAGTTCATTGAGTATCTCCCATGCATTATGTCATGTGAAAGAAGTGTCCATGTGCCTTCACTGGAGGCGACATGATACTTCCACACACCGAATTGATTCCACTGTGGTGGTAGCACTATATGGCCTGAACATCCCATCCAATTCAACATATGTAATAGTATGTGAAAAACACAGTGAGGACCTTTGATTTGGCTAGGTGACAATGTACAACACATCTCCATATGTTTGCAGCACTGAAGTGTTCACAATTGACAATGCACAAATATCCCATGTGTGACAAGTTCTATGCAAACCTTTTTTTGTGCCCTCACCAAGTTGGCTCTTGTGCAAACGTGAACCTGGTCCAGGTACGCCGGCTAACTTGGTTGTGGGGGTGAAGGTTTAAGTGTCAGAAGGTTCATGTGCTTGTACATCTGTTGTGTATATGTGTAATTGTCTCAATCTGTGTGTGTAGCAATGTGCATTTTGCAATATTGTCACATCAATATGTTTTCTTTGCACAGTCCAATTCCTTATTGGTAGCGGGCAATGTCACCCCAGGAGTGATGTGAGATGTTGGTACGGCCTCAATGTTTCCATGTCACCTTCATTAGAGTCAGCATCATCCTGCTATGTGTCTCATGGTATTTGACCTGCAGCGAAACACATTACACACCCCTTACACAGTACGTATTGCTTGGAAGGGCGTGTGATTAAGTGTTATTGATGTGATATTGTAAGATTCATCTTCCAAGTTGTACTGCCAGTTAAGGCCATGTCATTGTCACTGTGTGGTTTTAAATTTGTCCATTGTGGCTCTGGTGTGGCATCTATTGTTATTTACATCTGTCAGGTGTGCATCCCATTGGGTCAGGATTTCAAACATGATTAGCAGTGTCACAACCTCAGTGTCTTCCTGGCCACATGTCCATGTACTGGTGTACGTGTTCTATGTCCTACAGGGTTGCTGTGCAGTGTGTATATAACTAGTTTTCTGTACTTACCACCAAGTAGGCCATTTCCATATTGTCCATCCTGTCCAAGTCTTGATTGATGGTGCAGTGGTGGAAGATGAATGAATCATGTACACTCCCAGGATACTTTGCCACAATGTTGGTGTTCAATCCCCGGTGTTCCACAATGGCCTGCACATTGATGGAGTGTATGTGCTTCCTGTTGCAGTATAAATGCTTGGTTGCAGCAGGTGGCACAATGTGTGCAGTCAATGGCACCAAGCACGTGCTGGAAGCCATGAATTTGATAAAAGCCCTGTTTGGTCTCCTGCTGCTTCTGCTGTGTGTTGGGGAAGCTGATGTGGCGGGATGTGAGGGAGATGATGGCATCCAATACCTTGGGTAGAAAGGCAGAGAATGAGGGCTGTGAGATCTCGGCAACCAGGGCACCAGTGGTTTGAAAAGAGCCACTTGCCAACATGTGGAGGACAGCTAGCAGCTTGGTCTCTGGTGGAATGATGTGGGGTAACTGCAAGCTGGGTGCCAACTGTGGCTCAATGTGGCGCAGCAGCTGCTGTATGGCTTGCCAGTTTAGTCTGTACCTCTGGATGATGTCATGTTCCCTGAGGCCCTGAAGGGTTGTCCTGGTCCGGAATATCCTCTCCTGCCTTCTGCGTTGCCCTTGGGGTCCCTGCTGGTGTGGTGGAAGCTGCTGCTGTTGGTCCTGTGCTCTGCGTCTTCGTTCATGCTGGATGAATAGCACCTCCATGTCTTCCTTTTGGAGTTCTGATGTTGCTTCTGTGTGTTTTCCTTAAGTACTGGTGTGTTTGCCCCATTTTAACGCCTGCCCTGACCCAGATGTTAATTTTTGACGCAAATCGGGCTGTGTGACATTTTTCGACTCCGCCTCCCAGCCATGTGGCATTTTTGCGCGGTTGGATATATATGGCGTGCGGGTGTTTAAGTCATTTTTTGGACTGGAACGCCTACCTTGCATGTCATTAACGCAAGGTGGTTTCATGCATCCAGAAAATTACGCACACGGAGATATTTTGACACTAGCAGGGTCTAGCGTCAAAATATAAATATGGTGTTAGTTTTGCGCCGAATTTGCATTAAAAAAATTACGCAAATTCAGCGCAAGCAGAGTATAAATATGCCCCTAAGTACTCAATGACATTTACAGCTAAACTATGTGTGGCCTCAGATGGGTGCTCCTTCAATGCTACTGAGGAAACCTAGGAATGGCGCAAAGGATGGAGAACAGTTGGCGGTGCTGGACCTGGCCTTCGTCCACAATGTCAAGGAAGCAAACCCAACCCCCTAATGGAGCTGTGAGAATCGGAAGACTGAGGAAGTGGATGAGAGATGCAGCTGCCTGTGAATACACTGTTGACTGGGAGGTGATCAAAACCGATTAATTGAACTTATACTCGCTTACTTGCAATTCTTATATAATGTACCATTGCATGTTGAGACACGCAACCGTCCACTGACATTCTCTGTCTAACTACACTCTCAGAAGAATGGACAAGAAACTCCTTGTATTTGCATAGCCTTGGTAACTCTCTTCCAGGGGGGTGGGGGTGGGAGGGACCATTGGCCAGTTGGCAGTTCGGGGGGAGCCTACAATCCCCACAGTTCATTCTATGTTTTTGACCAAGAGGCGCTCTGAAGAGTCAGGGGGGCAGGCAGTTTTAAGTCCGTCCTGCAGGGAGGGAGTTTTGGGTGAGAATTTCTGTTGTGTTATGTGTTTATTCTTTGCTTTTTCAACCACACAGTGATACCTTAGCACTGAAACAGCAACCAAACCGGTGCCATACATTCCAAGATGGGTCTCTATGGGGGGCACATATTTTGGCTGGAACTCCCCAGACCAGCTCCTCAATCCACAAGACCCACATACTAGGCCAACTAGTACCTAGCTACCTCTCTGACCAGCATACTGTCGTAGTTTGGACTCTTGCTCTGGGCAAGACTACTGGTTTAAAGATAACAGTACTTTTGTTTGTAGGCGACTGAGTCTTTCCTACAACAAGTCGCAGCTGTTGTCCCAACCTCACCAGCTCACTAGCAGCACCTCACCAGAAACACAATAGTAAAAGGTGATTTGTGGCAGTCGCTTACGCATGGAATCAAAGTAAGATATCTCAGGGTATGTCGTGGGTGAACGGAGATTACCCTTTTCTCACAGATATATTATGTCTCATACAAACACAGGCAATGACACAGATGCAGTAAAGTTATAATAGCTTTTATTTAACATAACTGCAATTTGCGATAAGTTGCATGAACTGCAATGATTAGGATAATGAATATACCAAGAAACAGTATTGTGAAGAAGAGAGTCATGGTTATAAAGACCCCCACCATTTTTGCAATATATGAAAGAAATATATATATGTATGTATAAGATGGAATATGCCCTAATACCCTAATATCCTAATGAGAATAGGCCTAACCTCCTACCTAAAGGAGAGCTGGGTTTGCTAAACCTAATCTGCCAAAACCGTGTCCATGAGTGGAGCCCCCAACCCTCATTACCTTGGAATGAGGTCTCTATCTCAGACTTCGTAGGGACACGAAGACTGGGTCAGCGTCTTGACGACTGCAGCATCGGTATCAGCGATGGTGGCGATGCCCTCTGGTCGGAATCCCTCTGATTATCTGTCTAAAGTGTGATGTATTAATACAGATCTACTAGGTCCCCTGACGTAGGTGTATTCCAAAACAATAGATAACAGGCATGCTTGGGACGGCAATTAATATCAACAATCCCTCGAAAGTATAGAGAGGGAAAATCCCTAAGTGTGAACACCTACTGTTTGTTTGTCTTAGGTGCTTGATCTTGACGCCTTGGCACGGTGACACTGATAATATAACTCATAACAAGTGGCCTAACTATAAACAAGGCAGCCATCTTAGAAGAAATAAATAATTAAATGGGCTAAGACAGAGCAAGCTAAGTAGGTTAAAAGTCACTAGGTGACGGGGGCACGAGTCTACAAGCCAGCGGCTAAGCTAACTCATACTATCCCATTAAAACGAACTAGGGTTCACTACACCCTCCCCATTGCCGTTACAGGTATGATGAAGGTACAGGAACCCAAAAAGCTAAAAAAAACTGCTCCTGAACTAAAAGCTAAATGCTAAAACAAGGCAAAAAAAGCATTTGCATGTGTTAAAAACAAATCCGTCTATAAATACATACAGAGATGTTAATATCAACTATGACAAGTACAGCGTGCAACAGCAAATCTCTATTTAATTGCATAATTTGGAATCGGGAATGGCAAGTCAATTCATCAAATTATGTGTTATACGCATGATCTTGAAGAATGTCATCGAAGTCACCAGTCAAGGACCAAAAAAATGAGACAACATCGTCCGAAGTTAAGTCTAGTTCTGGGCGGACAAACGGATCCACAGAGCAGAAGAGAGCCATATTTCCTGGTGCATCAATACTTGCTGCAGTGTCCTCATCCATGGTAGATCTCATAACGGAAGGCTCATAGGTGGCCTCGCGGAGCAACCTCATTCTCAAGGGGCATGACCGTGTATGAACCCTCATCGAGGACATCAGCAGTTCGTGGTCCACAGGAGATGTCGGTGCAACAGCAAGACAGACCATAGGCAGATTTTCAAAGAGACACCATGTGCAGCGGAAGACTGGTTGAACACACCAGAGAAGTGGCCGGAATGACAACGACCAGTCAAGCTCCAGTTCCACCAGCAAAGGTGCACCGAAGATCCGAACCATGCGCTCACGGCACAGTGGAGTTGGCTGGAGCGGCTCCATTGCTCTGTGTTGCCGGAAAGAAACAACCACCGCGAATCAGAAGAAATAGCAGTAGTAGTCCGCCAATTAAAGCCAAAATAATTGGAAAGCCACCAAACACACTGGAAAAGAGAGAATGGATGGCTGATGGGATGACTCCGAAGACAGTATGGAAGATGGACACGAAACCAGACCCGACAGCCTTAAAGAAATGCACAATCCCAGTGGTGCTTGAAGCATTGAATATTCTGGATACCAGCTCTCCAAAGTGTTTGGGGAAATAGGTATTTAAAAGGGATTGTATCTCGGCTGATGATCTCGCAATCTGGAGAGCATACGTCTCTTTTGCGGATGTCAAGGCGACCTGTTTCTGAAACAATAGCGCCTTAAGTCTACTCAACTTGTCATAGTTCATATTAATAGTATCTATGTGGGGCCACATGTCAGATACTTTTATCTCTCGTGTGGGGGAAACAAAATATGTCCACAACACGTAACGACCTTCGTGACTGAGATTGCGTAGGCAATTCCAGGTCGCATGCCGCAACAGCTTTGATCGTTTAGTAGAACATAACTTCCATTGGAAAGTACATGAAACACTGGACGAATCAAGGGGACGGGAGTACCCTTCAGAAAACAGGCCAAATTCGCGACCCCCGCATTGCAAAGACCGTGAAGAGACACCTGTTTGCATATCATTGAATGACGAACAGCAGTCTCACATTCACTTCCACTAAGAAAGACCTCCTGTTCACCGTTCAGACATTTATAATCAAAGGGCAACTCCCACTCTTCCTTAATAAAGCTATCTCCTAGCCGCTCATATCGTCCCACGGCAAGATGTTTCAGGCAGCTCGAGAAACGAAACGTTGAAATCGGTAAATTAATAATGCCGTGCAAGAGCCAAATAGTCGAAGGACTCTCTGCTACTGTGAAGGGCAAATTATCTAACTTTTCTACTTGAAGCAGGGTGAAACTAGCCTCTCTTTTAGCCATTGTCTCTTGTTCCCTGGAAAAATTAATAGCAGTAAATAGTTCACTCCCATTAATGTACCTCCATGGAATGTGGCCACTTTTCAGTGTCTGCAATGTCCAACCCAGCTGCATGATGGAACGTAGCTGTGTTTGCCCATGATATAACCGGGACAAGTCTGTCTGAGTGATATCAATAGCAGACAACACTATATTTGATAGTGTATAAATCCTGTTGGACAGCGTGTTCATGCCATTGTCGACAACAGCTAATGTTTTTTCCAAATTTTCTTTATCGAGTTGCCTTAAACGTGTAGCAGCCTCTATCTGGGAAAGTTTCCAAATTTCATTGTACACAGCATATAAAAACCGTTTCGAGCGTTGTTTTCTAGGACCTAACAGGAAATCCTGCAAGTCTATACTGTCAGAAAGAGTGTTCAGGTGTTTCTTAACCGCTGTCAACGTGTTTGTCTGCACCCATTGCTGGCACAGCTTACCCACACTGTATGTCGTAATTATACCTGTATGTTGACCTGATAGAAAGCGAGGGTCAGGCCTGGTAATTGAAAAACCCACTGAAGAGTTCAAAAAACTCTTTTGACACTCATCAGTGTCGGAGGGCCATACCAACCACCCGCCGGGACGGGAAAGTGAAGAATTATAGGTTCCAGCCTTAACCAGTGCATCTAGCCTGTCTTCGGAGACATTAAGAAAGTGTTGTCAATCTCTAAATTTTGTCAGAGTAGGGATACTGGGCGTGTTCAGTTCTTTTATTTTTGCTAACCCCAGACAGGATGTCTGCTCAATAGTGTCATTTAAGAAAATCATTTGCACAGGAATCAGGCATGCCCGAAACAAAGCCTCTTTACCCTGTATCTGCCAATCTTGTGTTCCCCATACACTTTTCAAATCAATAGTGTTTTTCCAATATTCGTAACCCTCAAGCGAGAGCCGGGAAACAAAGGGATCTGAATAAATCAGTTTTGTATCTGTTAGCAAAAGTTTTCTAATTTGTGCCGGAGGTATTTTAAAATAATACGACTCTGCTTTTCTTGTATCATGCCCGGAAAAGTATGTAAATTTATCGCTGTAATACTTTGGACTCCCCACCCTTGGTGTGGAACAGTGTTCCCACTGCGTGTAGTTCAAGAGAGGCCTATATTTAGTTGCACGGTGTAGGTAGTGATGTCCCCAATTGTTATAGCAGAACATTTCCCCATAATTCATTGTATAATCATATACATCATCACTTCCAAAAGTGGAATAGTCCTTCATTTCAGCTAGCATGGAATCAACTGTTAGGACATCCCAATCATCAGAGACAACATTAGGTGTAATAACATCAGACATTGAAATTTTGAACACATATGGGATTTGAATTATCTCTGTAGGCCCGTATATATAGAATGGAACTCTGTCCCACACAATCCCATCAGTAATTGGCATAGCTGTAATATTTACAGGGGACAAATCCCGTTGGACCTTATGTGAAGAATGATGTGGTGTAAAAATTTCATCAACAGGCTCCACAGAGGAGCGATCAGGAATATAGTGACCATTAATCAGCAAAAAGAACACAGTCACAAAACCAATCCATAAAAATAACGCAATAAATGTCAAACAGAACCATAGATAGTTCCATGGGTAGATCAAATAGTTCTTTTTAAGCCATCGATACAGCTTACTACTTTTTGAAAGTTTGTCAGACAGAGTTGAGGATGAATCCGAAGAAAAATCATCAATGTCAATGAAATAGCCAGAGGAAGTCTCTGCAAACACAGGACCCGCTGAATTTTGATCCACTGCTCGTGGAGGTTCTTGATAGACAACATCATTAGTCGTGGAAGTGTTCGTGTAAAATACAGCCAAATCTTGAAGCGGGGTGGTCACGGAATATGTGACTGGAACCAACAAAAGTTCATTTTCCGCCCTCCCATGGTCGAGGAAGTGTCTGGAACAGCAGTTGACATGCTTGCATAGTCAGTAGCAGTGATGTTCATCCTACTATGTAGATGGATGTCCTGTTGGGTAGTGAGAGGGGATCGGGAACCACCCAAGGGACCTCCTGGTCTACTGTGGAGAATCGTCCACATGGTGTAATTTGATGTCATCAATGGAGATGAATCTATTCGATTTAGAACCAGACAATGGTGGTAGGATGACAACCCTGGTGCCTTTTATTCCCAATACAGGTACAGGTGCTCTGTATGATGGACCGAACTCCGTTTTCACAGCGGTCTTCTCACGAACCAGATCCCCAACGTTAGGAATCCAGCCAGTCGAAGTTTTCGCCAATTCCCTTATTCTTAAGGTGGCAGCACTTGCAGATGATCTATCATCACAAAATTGTTGCAGCTCCTGTAAAACAGTGAGACGTTCTTTTATGTCAAATGGCGTTTCTGCTGCCACCATACCAGGGGCATCAAGATCTGGGACATACATAGGTATCCCAAAGAGAACCTCATATGGAGACTTTCCCCCCAAGGACCGTCTTGGCAGATTATTCAGTGCTCTCTGGACCCCATATAGGTGGTGTAACCAACTGCGGCCTGAACCTAATACTCGAGCTGTTAAGGATTGCTTTAGATCACGATTCCGCCTCTACGCGACCGAATTTCCCTCGGGATGGTATGGTGAGGAGTAATGGAGTTCAACACCCATCGTCCCCATGGTGTCCCTGAATGCCTTAGAGGCAAACGCAGGGCCCTGGTCCGAATGGAATGCTGCAACCGCATATGTACCGATAAAGATCAGCAAATCTTTTATAACAGTCCGGGCGTCAGCCGACCGCTCTGGCCATACCCACAGGAAACTAGAACAGGAATCCACAGCCACTAAAATATATTTGTATGCACCATCAGGCTGTAAGGGACCACAATGGTCTAGGTACACACACTGAAGTGGCTTGTCTGACACTAAGAGGGATGTCTGCGGAGGGCGTTTGATATTAGAGCCCTTAATCTGCTGGCATATGTCACAGCAAAAGACATACTGTTTAGTTCGTCTGCATAGACCAGGCCACCAGTATCGTTGCTGTAGTATTGTTATCGTGGCCTGAACACCAGCATGTGCAGAAGCGACACCCTCATGTGCTGCTGTAATCAGCTCTAATCTCTGGTCTTCATTGGGGATCACTCGATCTCCAACCCCAGGAATTGTTGTATAAGCAACATTCTGTGCACTGATATGGTAAGTAGAGTTTGTAGGGTATTCTTTCGGAAGGGCCTTGCCAGCAGCCAAAGCTTTAACGGCAATCAGTATTTCATTATCCAACCTTGTCCGAGAACGAGTCACTGCAGCCACAGAAGCCGTAGCTACTGATGCTTTGGCTGCTTCATCAGCCAATGTATTACCGGCAACGTGTATTCCTACACGCTGGTGTCCTAATGTATGAACTACATGGACACACGGCAGCTTATCCCTAAGATCAGCCACCCTCCCCCACAATGTTTTGTGTTTAATGGTATTCCCCTTGGAATCTCTAAACCCGTTCAGTCTCCAATGATTGAGATATTCATTGTATGACTGGACGCAGTAATATGAATCACAGACTATCAAAGTCTGGCTTCCTGTCTCAGTATGTTCGAGCGCTAGAAGAAGAGCTTTAAGCTCAGCCAACTGGGCTGTGCAGTCCCCTAGGGTCTGCGTGTAGGTATTGTGAGGGTGGAAAACTCCATCTTCCATCACTCCACACACGGCTGCGCAAGCTGCCGAGTATTGATGTTTAGTACCTACAGCCGGTTGTGCTGATCCGTCAGTATAATTGATAGTATCATAACTGTCTAGTGGCAAAATATTTAGAGGAGCGGGTACTCCTGTTCATACTGGAGAAACTTTTGTGTCTGAAGTCTGTGATCGAATACATAATCGACATCAGTGGCGGTCAGAGATGTTGCCCATTGAATCCAACGTGGCTGTAATACCTTAGCGTTTGGAACGCTTGCTTTAGTGACCGCCTCGAAGGCCGGCACCGGGGAGACAACAATAATGCGTTTCCCCTGAGCAAGTGGCCTCTCCTTTATGACGGCCATCTGAACTGCTGTCAGAATCTTTTCTGTAGGTGCAAAACGCTTTTCAGCATTGGAATATAAATGTGATTTATATGCTATCGGCACTGTGTCATCCTCATTAAAGGTGACATAAGTAAATCCAAGTGCTCCAGCAATTATTCTGATGACCAAATTTGTTTTATTGTCACGTGTGTGTAAGTGTTTAGCATCGAGCATGTCCCGTTGCATATCCCTAAGGATATGTGTGTGTTCAATCGTCCATCGTCTGCTAGAAAAATTGGGCTGTATTAAGTCATAAAGTGGCTTGATGCGTTCTGCATAATCTAGAATGCATGTTCTGCCAAAATTGAAGAAACCCAGTAATGACTGTAATTTCTTAAGTGTGTTGGGAGGCTGTAGTTGAGCAAATATTTCTAGAAAGTGCAGGGCCAGGCTCATCCCTTTGTAAGATTGCTCATATCCCAGGAATAACACACTAAGAAAGGCTATCTTGTTTTTCTTAAAATTGAATTTATACCCCAGGTCTGCAAACCCCAAAATGATCCGATCGACCCTCGCAAGATGACTGTCGAGGGTGTCGTCAGTGAGATAGATATCATCCACATAGGACAATGCATCAGAATCAATTTTGTTCAAAATTGATGTTACACGGGCTGAAAACAGGCCTGGGCTATTTTTATAGCCTTGAGGTAAACGACAAAAGCGTTTCTGGGAGCTAAATGAAAATGCACTTAGGTCCCTACTCTCATGCGCTAAATTCTGGCAGAAAAATCCATTAGATATATCCAATGTTGTTTTATACTTTTTACGCACTATATTATTTATCAGTGCTGTGCTGTGGGAGTTTTGTATAGCATATGTGCGAATATGACTATTCAAGTGTCTATAATCAACCACTATTCTATATGAATGATCTGGCTTTGCAACGGGGAATAGTGGATTATTCATTGCCGATGTACAGGGCTCAATTACTCCCTGGTACTCAAGTTGTGACAATATCTCCTTCACCGGAGCCTTCGCTTCATGTTTAACAGGGTACTGTTGCTGCGGTTGGGGTGTAGACCGAACCGGAATAATATGACAAGGAGAGTCCTTGTCCGAACCTACATGATTACGGTATAGTGCAGGTGCCTGCACTAAAGCCCATTCAGCACCATAGGCTTCTTTTGCTGCTTCGGGAACAAGATTGGAGAAAGAAGGCAAAATGACATCTTCCCCATGCGGGAGCTTGCGGACGTGTTCAGGTGGCCAGTCTCTCTCGGGCAGTAGGATATCACTAGTAAGTTCATCCCAAAATATCACACTAATAGTGCGTTCCACGTCTCCCTCTATCTGAATTGTTAAATCATAAACCCTATCGGGGGGAAGAACGCGTCCATCTGCTGTTTCAACCGCGATGTAATCGCTAGTTGCTGTCGCATCCAGACGATCTTTCAGACTCCGGCGACATATCGGGACCTCTGCCGCACTGTCTAACAGAGTCACTGCCCACCTCTTGTTCCTCAACAGCGTTCTCAATATTACTGGCATTTTTAACTGTCAGTGCTGCCACCTTCTTTTTTTTAAACTGTGGCTTTTGCTGCGGAATCTTTTCTTCTTTTTTAATGGTAGACTGTGGTGAGTCTTCCTTTTCTTTCACGTATTCCGGACGTCGATCTTGACGGCCCCCTCTCTCGCTACATTTATCCGGTGCGTCCTGAAAGGAACGAGAGGGACGTGAATCAGTATATCTGTCTGGAGTTCTAATGTGCTCCCTACTTCTGAGATTATACCTCCTTTCGGAGTACTCCAGATGTGGAGAATAAGCTCTCTTATTTCTTTTTTCTTTGAAATCTTTTTGTTTGTCCCAGCGCTTTTTAGAGCCCTCTTGTGCCTGCTTTGTACCTTCCTTATGTGTGGTACATGGTAATTCAATTTTTTTTAGGTTTGGCTCCCAAACTATCCCGTCCTATACTAGTATAAGTATCGGAAATGATTTTCGGTAGCGGTCTCTCTTGTTCCAAATTTGGAGTTTCCCGGAGACGCTGGCGTATTGCCAGTGCTACCGCTTCCCCTTTAATGTTACCCAGTATAATTGAGGAGACGGCGTCAAAGTTACGCATCAATTTCATCCCCAGATCCAGGGCTGGTGCAGCCCCATGTTCATTTTGTATTTGTTTTAACACCTCCGGTAAATTGGCAAGTGTCGGGGTACCATGTGTGGTAGTATACACGGCAGCGAAGACTGTACCCGATGTGGCACAGTCATCCACCGAGGGAACCATCCCAAACGGCAAGCACATCGTGAGCAGTCTATGTTTTTCCTGTGGTCCCGTATGGGGAAACACAGATTCCAGCTGATTAGTTTTCTGGGCAATCCAGAACGGTATTTTTTCCCGTTCCGTGGGCACTTTACCCATAATAGTATGCACAGTTTGTGGATTAATCCCAGTGGCCAATTGATAACCACCAGCTACTGGCGGTGCTGGACGCGCTGGCGTAGTGTTCAACGTTCGTAGTACGAACTGAACCAATCGTCTATGTAATGCCACTAATTCATTATATAATACTCGTAAATCGGTGATCGGCATGGTCTGTATGCCTGGGTGAGGTGTATATGTGGCAAACATAGGCCACGTAGGTCCCTCATTACTTAAGGGACCTAGCCTCACTCTCCGTAGTACATGTGGTAGGGCGCCTTCAAACCAGTTCTGATGCTCTTGATATGTGAGCGAAATCTCATGATACTGGTATGCTTCGTACCGTACAGGTACGTTCGCAATTTCATATGTATGAAATGTGTGCGTTCTTTGGTCAGCCTCAGGAAAGGTGACCCAACAGTAAAATGTTTCTGTTTGGTATGCTTCAGTTGCTTCTATTATCAAAGTAACATCCCCGCCCTCTTCTGTAAGGCCATGCGCTAATAAATGTCGGGAAAGTGCATGTCTAGCATTTGCAGGAATGTCTATGGTATTAGCCATAGTTGTTTAGAGAAATGGAACACCAAAATAGGGGAAGTTTTTCCTTTTTATGAGTTCGAGCTCGAACAACCTACAGCTTAATTAGGTGTTACCTGTTCAGCTGAGGAGGAATCTCCCAAAGACCACGGACGTCTCCGTATAATGGTACTTAGGGCACCTGTTGTCTGTGAGACAGTGATAGTCAGGGTATCCGTAAATTAGTGCCTAAACACCATCGTTGGTGGCGCCATGTCGTAGTTTGGACTCTTGCTCTGGGTAAGACTACTGGTTTAAAGATAACAGTACTTTTGTTTGTAGGCGACTGAGTCTTTCCTACAACAAGTCGCAGCTGTTGTCCCAGCCTCACCGGCTCACTAGCAGCACCTCACCAGAAACACAATAGTAAAAGGTGATTTGTGGCAGTCGCTTACGCATGGACTCAAAGTAAGATATCTCAGGGTATGTCGTGGTTGAACAGAGATTACCCTTTTCTCACAGATATATTATGTCTCATACAAACACAGGCAATGACACAGATGCAGTAAAGTCATAATAGCTTTTATTTAACATAACTGCAATTTGCGATAAGTTGCATGAACTGCAATGATTAGGATAATGAATATACCAAGAAACAGTATTGTGAAGAAGAGAGTCATGGTTATAAAGACCCCCACCATTTTTGCAATATATGAAAGAAATGTATATATATATGTATGTATAAGATGGAATATGCCCTAATACCCTAATATCCTAATGAGAATAGGCCTAACCTCCTACCTAAAGGAGAGCTGGGTTTGCTAAACCTAATCTGCCAAAACCGTGTCCATGAGTGGAGCCCCCAACCCTTGTTACCTTGGAATGAGGTCTCTATCTCAGACTCCGTAGGGACACGAAGACTGGGTCAGCGTCTTGACGACTGCAGCATCGGTATCAGCGATGGTGGCAATGCCCTCTGGTCGGAATCCCTCTGATTATCTGTCTAAAAGGTGATGTATTTATACAGATCTACAAGGTCCCCTGACGTAGGTGTATTCCAAAACAATAGATAACAGGCATGCTTGGGACGGCAATTAATATCAACAATCCCTCGAAAGTATAGAGAGGGAAAATCCCTAAGTGTGAACACCTACTGTTTGTTTGTCTTAGGTGCTTGATCTTGACGCCTTGGCACGGTGACAATGATAATGTAACTCATAACAAGTGGCCTAACTATAAACAAGGCAGCCATCTTAGAAGAAATAAATAATTAAATGGGCTAAGACAGAGCAAGCTAAGTAGGTTAAAAGTCACTAGGTGAACGGGACACGAGTCTACAAGCCAGCGGCTAAGCTAACTCATGCTATCCCATTAAAACGAACTAGGATTCACTACAATACTGTCCTGACTGCGGCCCTGGAAATTGTTGCTAGAGGGGTCATTGTTACTACTCACCTTTCATGACAGATAGAACACAATCTTCCAGTTTTAAAGTTCTTTCCTAGAACGTCAAAGGTCTTAGCGATAAAATTGAACGGGGGTGGCACTGCAATATCTTAAAAGACATGCTCCTGATATAGTTCTCCTTCAAGAGACACACCTGCAGGAAAACACCTATCAGGCACTGGACAGGTGGGTGTATAAAATGATTGTACATGCCGGCTACACTAGAGGATCCGGGGAGGTCGGTATTCTGCTACGTAAGACACTTCCCTTTTCCATACAAAACATCTGGACAGATACCCACGGGAGATGTGCAGCCCTAACGGGACAATGGGAGCGCGAGAAAGTAGCCTCTTTCTAGCATGGTTACCCCCCACTTTTGGCCTGTTTGTGTGTGTCGTGTGTTTTGCCTGTCTCACTGGGATCCTGCTAGCCAGGACCCAGTGCTCATAGTTTGTGGCCTAATGTCTGTGTTGTCAGTAGTGCTTAACTGTGTAACCGAGGCTCTGCTAACCATAACCTCAGTGTTTATGCTCTCTCTCTGCTTCTAAATTTGTCACTATAGGCTAGTGACTGCATTTACCAATTCCAGTTCCAATTGGCACACTGGACACCCCTCATAAGTCCCTAGTATTTGGCACCTAGGTACCCAGGGCATTGGGGTTTCAGGAGATCCTTATGGGCTGCAGCATTTCTTTTGCCACCCATAAGGAGCTCAGACAAACTCTTTCACATGACTGCCACTGCAGCCTGTGTGGAATAGTGCACACACTATTTCACAGAGATTTTCACTGCACTTAAGTAACAAAGTCACCTATATGTCGAACCTTCATTTACTGGAGGCTAGGTGCAAAGTTACTAAGTGTGAGGGCACCCTTGCACTGGCAAAGGTGCCCCCACGCAGTCCAGGGCCAATTCCCCAGACTTTGAGAGTGCAGGGACACCATTACACACATGCACTACAAATAGGTCAATACCTATATGTAGCTTCACAATGGTAACTCTGAATATGGCCATGTAAGGTGTCTTAAGATCATGGAATTGTCCCCCCATTCCAAATCTGGTACTGGGGAGCCAATACCATGCATCCTGGGGGCTCCACCATGGACTTCCAGTACTGCTGAACCAGCTGTCTGAGGCTTGCACTGCAGCTACAGCTGCTGCCACCTCACAGACAGGGTTCTGCCCTCCCGGGGTCTGTGCAGCTCAGTCCCAGGAAGGCAGAACAAAGCATTTCCTTTGCGAGGAGGGTGTTACACCCTCTCCCTTTGGAAATAGGTGTTACAGGCTTGGGAGGGGTAGCCTCCCAGAGCCTCTGGAAATGCTTTGAAGGGCACAGATGGTGCCCTGCTTGCATAAACCAGTCTACACCGGTTCATGGACCCCCAGTCCCTGCTCTGGCGCGAAACTGGACACAGTAAAAGGGAGGGACCACTTCCCTGCCCATCACCACCCCAGGGCTGGTGCCCAGAGCTCTTCCAGTGTGTCCCAGACTTCAGCCATCTTGTTTTCCAAGGTGTGGGGACACTCTGGAGGCCTCGGAGTGGCCAGTGCCAGCAGGTGACATCAGATACCCCTCCGGATAGGTCCACAGCTGATAAGGTAGACAATCCCCTTCTCAGGGCTATTTAGGGTCTTTCCTGTGGGTTTCTCTTCAGATTCTACTTGCAAGTTTCCATCAGGAATCCTCTGCAACTTCTACTTCATCCTCTGACCTCGGATCGACCACAGACTGCACCAGTAACCGCTGTAACTGCAACAAAGTATCCTGAAGGGATACTTTGATTCTGCAACTTCAGCTCCAGACAGAAACTGCAACAGTTTCCACTGTGTGCATGCTCTGGGGACTCACTGTCTTCACCCTGCACCAGAAGGACCGAAGAATTCTTCTGTGGAGTGACGGAGTCACTTCCCTGCTCCAGCAGGCACCTTCTAAGACGCCGACCGGTTCTCTTGGACTCCTCTCCTGGAGACAAGCGTGCTCCTTGGAACACAGGTGGTGGAACCATTCGACACAGACTGTCCTAAGGTCCTCCTGTCCAAATTTGGAGGAGATAAGAGCTTGCCTTCCCCATTTGCGACAGTACCCCTGTGCACTGCGTCACCTTCACCTTCACCTCCTGAGGCCTCTGTGCACTATTTGCAAGAATCCTTTGTGCACAGCCTGTCCCAGGTCCCCAGCACTCTATCCTGTGATGTAGGAGGCTGGCCTGGCTTATAGTGGGTACCTTGTGGTACTTAAACCTTGTTCCAGGTCCACTTATCCCTTATTAGTAGAATAGAGGTGTTTCTAGGAGCTTAGGCTGTTAGAGGTAGCTATGGCAAAGCAGCTTAGGCTGAACTAGGAGACATGCAAAGCTCCTACTATACCACTTATATCATATAGTACTATATCATTAGAAAACACAATACTCAGAGTTACCAACAATAAAGGTACTTTATTTTAGTGACAATATGCCAAAAGTATCTCAGAGGATACCCTCACTTAGGAGGTAGGTAATATACACAAATTATATGTACACAAATCCAAAACAGGTAGGTAACAGTAAGAAAAGTAGTGCAAACAATGTAGAATCACAATAGGATGCAATAGATCGACCTAGGTCTAGGGGCAACACAACCCATATACTCCAAAAGTGGAATGTGAATCACGAATGGACCCCAGACCTATGGGAGATTGTAGAGGGTCGCTGGGACTGTGGGAAAACAGTAAGGGTGTCCAAAATACCCCACCCAAAGACCCTGAAAAGTAGGAGTGAAGTTACCCTACTACCCCAGAAAGACAAAATAGTTGTGACAGGGGATTCTGCAGGAACCACAAGCACCAGCAAAACACTGAAGACGGATTCCTGGACCTGAGGACCTGTAAAGGAAGGGGACCAAGTCCAAGAGTCACAAAAGTGTCCAGGGGGGGCAGGAGCCCACTAAACCCCAGATGAGGGTGCAAAAGGGCTGCCTCCGGGTGGAAGAAGCCGAAGATTCTGCAACAACGAAAAGGGCTAGGAACTTCTCCTTTGGATGGAAGAGATCCCACGGCGTGCTGGAAGTTGCAGAAGTGTTTCCAGGCAGAAATACTGCAAACAAGCCTTGCTAGCTGCAAGGGTCGCGGTTGAGGATTTTGGGTGCTGATGGGGACCAGGAAGGACCAGGATGTCGCCCCTTGGAGGAGGAGACAGAGGGGGTGCTCAGCAACTCAGAGAGCCCCCGCAGAAGCAGGCAGCACCCGCAGAAGTACCGGAACAGGCACTTAGAAGATCTGAGGACAGCAGTTGACTCAGAGTCACAAAGGAGGGTCCCACGACGTCGGATTTCAACTCAGCGAGTTGGGCACTGCAGGACGGAGTGCTGGGGACCCAGGCTAGGCTGTGCACAAAGGAATCCTTGGAAAAGTGCACAGAAGCCGGAGCAGCTGCAAATCACGCAGTACACAGGTTTGCTGTCTGGCGTGGGGAGGCACAGGCTTACCTCCACCAACTTTGGACAGAAGGGCCACTGGACTGTGGAAGACACTTGGACCCAGCTCCTGTGTTCCAGGGACCACGCTCGTCAGGATGAGAGGGGACCCAGAGGACTGGTGATGCAGATGTTTGGTGCCTGCGTTGGCAGGGGGAAGATTCCGTTGACCCACGGGAGATTTCTTCTTGGGTTCCAGTGCAGGGTGAAGGCAGACAACCCTCAGAGCATGCACCATCAGGAAACAGTCGAGAAAGCCAGCAGGATGAGGCGCTTCAATGTTGCTGGTAGTCTTCTTGCTACTTTGTTGCGGTTTTGCAGGCGTCCTGGAGCAGTGAGCGGTCGATCCTTGGCAGAAGTCGAAGAGGAAAGTGCAGAGGAACTCTGGTGAGCTCTTGCATTCGTTATCTGAGGAATAGCCCAGAGGAGAGACCCTAAATAGCCAGAAAAGGAGGTTTTGCTACTAAGAAAAGAGGCTTGGCTACTGAAAGAGCTAAGTACCTATCAGGAGGGGTCTCTGACGTCACCTGCTGGCACTGGCCACTCAGAGCAGTCCATTGTGCCCCAACACCTCTGAATCCAAGATGGCAGAGGTCTGGGACACACTGGAGGAGCTCTGGGCACCTCCCCTGGGAGGTGCTGGTCAGGGGAGTGGTCACTCTCCTTTCCTTTGTCCAGATTCGTGCCAGAGCAGGGCTGGGGGATCCCTGAACCGGTGCAGACTAGCTTACGCAGGGAAGGGCACCATCTGTGCCCATCAAAGCATTTCCAGAGGCTGGGGGAAGCTACTCCTCCCCAGCCCTTCACACCTATTTCCAAAGAGAGAGGGTGTAACACACCCTGTCAGAGGAAATCCTTTGTTCTGCCTTCCTGGGACTGGGCTGCCCAGACCCCAGGGGGGCAGAAACCTGTCTGAGGGGTTGGCAGCAGCTGCAGTGGAAACCCCGGAAAGGCAGTTTGGCAGTACCCGGGTTCTGTGCTAGAGACACGGGGGATCATGAAATTGTTCCCCCAATACCAGAATGGTATTGGGGTGACAATTCCATGATCTTAGACATGTTACATGGCCATGTTCGGAGTTACCATTGTGACGCTACACATAGACTGTGTGTAGTGCACGCGTGTAATGGTGTCCCCGCACTCACAAAGTTTGGGGAATTTGCCCTGAACAATGTGGGGGCACCTTGGCTAGTGCCCGGGTGCCCACACACTAAGGCCCATATTTATACTTTGTTAGCGCCGCATTTGCGTCATTTTTTTAAGCAAAAGCGGCGCTAACTTGCAAAATACAATTGTATTTTGTAAATTTGCACCGTTTTTGCGTTAAAAAGCGGCGCAAATGCGGCGCTAAAAAAGTATAAATATGGGCATAAGTAACTTGGCACCTAACCTTCACCAAGTGAGGGTTAGACATATAGGTGACTTATAAGTTACTTATGTGCAGTGAAAAATGGCTGTGATATAACTTGAACGTTATTTCACTCAGGCTGCAGTGGCAGTCCTGTGTAAGAATTGTCTGAGCTCCCTATGGGTGGCAAAAGAAATGCTGCAGCCCATAGGGATCTCCTGGAACCCCAATACCCTGGGTACCTAGGTACCATATACAAGGGAATTATATGGGTGTTCCAGTGTGCCAATGAGAATTGGTAAAATTAGTCACTAGCCTGCAGTGACAATTTTAGAAAGCAGAGAGCATAAACACTGAGGTTCTGGTTAGCAGAGCCTCAGTGATACAGTTAGGCAGCACACAGGGAACACATACAGGGCATACATTATGAGCACTGGGGTCCTGCCTAGCAGGATCCCAGTGACACATGGGCAAAAACAAACATACATACAGTGAAAATGGGGGTAACATGCCAGGCAAGATGGTACTTTCCTACATTCAGCTCGCTGAGTTGTTCTCCAGCGGCGTGGGACCCTCTTTTGTAGTGCTCCTGTCAGACTGGAAGCGTGATATGGACTGGTGTATGTTAGCTGAAAAGGAAGTTTATGAAAGCAGAGGGTGTCCTAACAAATGGTCCAGACTATGGGAAAATGGAATACATATTGGGTCAATCTGTCCCCACCAGTTTTGGGCACCAACAAGAATATCATACATCGAACACTCAGTCACAGATGCTAGCTCCTGATCAACGAGAGGGGGTGGGGGGGAATAATGAGTTACAGGAAAAAATGTGAAACCATTGTAATATAATCTTGCCCGGATGCAGCAATATGTGCTTTTCACAGTCAGTTACTTGCAATCAAAGGAGAATTTGCACTTAGAAGTATCCATCAGAACAGAAATTACAGCAACTTCAAAGAACAGTGTACAAACCTGTTGGCGGATTACCTATAACAATGTTGTCAGTGATAAAGGCAGATAATTTTTTTATTGCTCATGTTTTCCGCTACAAAAGCCAGCTGCAATATAGGGTGATAGTTTCTTATAATTGAAGGATCAGCTAAAGACTTATAAAAGAGGTGCCCAGAGCAGCTTTCTAATCATCAAGGTAGTGTCAAATTATGGCTGGGAGATTACAAGGATCCAATAAACAAGTATGAATCTATCAGGATGAAAATGAAACATGCACCAGGTAAGTTTCAAGAAAGGAAGCAAAAAGTTACTCACTTATAACTGAAGTTCTTCAGTATTGACATCTTTCATAGATCCACATGCTTGAGTCATCCTATTCATCAAGGCGGGAGTACCACGATACATGTATGTTTGTATGTATGTATGTATATGTGTAGCTATGTGTATGTATGTATATATATATATATATATATATATATATATATATATATATATACATACATACATATAGCTCCTATTGGCACAGTAGCCAGTAGGTAGTTATAGTTAGGACCTAGTTTCTATAGAAAAAGCTGTTTTGCGTGCCTACATCTTTGGTGCCGCTTGATGAATCTTCACGAAATGTCCCCCAAAAATTTCAGCTACTGTCAGGACCATTTTGGGGTGATCCATCAAGCGGGGCCAAGATAAAGGACGGGGTGAAATTTAGAGCGTTTCCAATGTTAATTCCGATAGCAAAAATTGAACAACGACAGCACAAAAACAACTGGACGGAATTACACCAAATTTGGAAGAAAGGTAGCTCTTGTTCCAGAAAGAGCCCTTTTTGTTATTTGGTGTAAATCCGTTTAATCGTTTTTGAGAAATTTAAAGGAATCCAAACTTGTATATTTGGCGACATGAAGGATTCGCGACTCCTCACAATCTCGTGGTGAGATCTGATTGGCTGCCAACACTTCAACAAGGAAGTCATGTTGGGACCCAGCTGAGTCTCAGACAAAAATGTAAAAAATAAGAAAAGGGGCCAGGGTTTAGACACCCTTAGCCCTGGTGCTGAGGTCCCAAATGGACCCCCCAGGGCTAAAAAGCATTATTTTGTTTTTAATTTTACTGTGGATTTTTTTTTTAAAGTGTGGGCTCCTGTGCTTGTTTTTAAATAACCCCCTGGGTGGGCCAGGTCCCGGGGTCACTGTTTTCTTTTTAACAGGGGTGGGCCTCCTGGCCCCCTTCCAGCCCTGGGGACCACCACCCCCCTGGGGCAATTAATGTAATTTATGCGGGGGCCGATGGCCTACCCACAGCCCCGGGGACCACCATCTCCCCAACTTTCATTTTATTGACTTGCGGGGGGCCACAGAGCCCACCCTGCAGCCCAGGGGACCACCACCTCCCCAGCCCTATAAAGAAAACAATAATAGGGGCTCAGTTTTTGACCTCCTTAGCCCCAGGGACCACCACTTCCCTGATGCATTCTTGGTTGGAGGGGGCCCTCATGGAGCCACTAATGGCCCTGGGGACCGCCACCTGCCAGGGCCAGCTCCTGCTATGTCCCAGGGTGCCAAACCCCAGGACATAGCTGTTTGTTGTGGCTTGGCTGCAGCTCTGAATACTGCAGCCAAGTCACAGAAAACACTCCACTTTTTGACAGCGGGATCTGTAAAGCAGGTCCTGCTGTCAAAAAGATGAGCTTTTATCTCCGTTCCCTGCACGCAGGTATGCATGCAGGGAACAGAGATGAAAGGTTTGCTTCAGCAACCAAGAAGCTGCTATTTATTTATTTAAAAAAAAAAAAAAAAAAAAATAGAACAGCTCAGTGTGAAGGTCACAGACAGAGGATTTGAGTCCAGCCGGTCTTGTTTCCCTCCTTTTATTTATTTTTTTAACTACAAATGTTTAAGCCTCATACTGAAAGGTGATCTTACTCTTTTTTTAATGACAAATACATTTTTCTTTTCAATTTGTTCAGAATTATCTCATTCTAAGTATATCATATATCAAAGCCTAAAAAAATCCTCTCTCTCTCTCCTCTTTCAATCTTTCTCCCACTCACACACCCACCCACACAATTATGCACCCACTCACAGACCCACTCAGACACTCACGCACCCACTCACAGATCCACTCAGACCCTCGTACAATCACTCATAGCCCCAGACACACCCTCATGTGCCCACTCACAGACCCACTCAGATAGTTATACACCCACTCATACACACCCACTCACAAACCAACTGACATCCTCATGCGCCCACTCACAGACCCGTGCACACACTGATGCACCCACTAAAACACTGATGTACGCTCTCGCACACCCAGACACTCTCACAGCCACTCTCATCCCCACAAACACCCCCTCACACTTTTGACTCCCAGAGGCCGTGGGCAACTCCTGCTGTGCACGGCCAAAGGGCTGTGCACAGCTTAGAGTTGGGTGGTTAGGGGGTTGGCTGCAGGCCAAGTCTGGCGGGCAACCTCCCCTGTGCATGGGTGAAGGCCGTGCATGATGCACGGTGGGGTCCTTATAGGGGGTTGGCCTCAGGGTCTGGCCACAGGCCAGGCCCTGTTGCCAACCACCACCACGCATGGCCAAAGGCCGTGAGTGGTGGTGTTTGGATTAATGTATACTAATGAAAATTACTATATGTTAAAAAAAAAACTAGAAAAAAATTGAAAAAAACAAAGGTTACAGGGACGTTGTAGTTAAGAAAAATAATTTTAAAAACACCCATAAAATTCACTTAGAAACCTAAGGTTACAGGGACATTCTAGTTAGATTCACATTTTAAAAGTACAAAACCATAGAAATTCCCAAGTTATAGTTAGAGGTACCTCAAGTAACTATAACTCGTGCCCTAAGGTAACTATAACTTGCGCCCTCACTTGCACTGTTAATTACCCCACAAAATAAATCAGTAAGAACACCTTTGGTAACATAATTGATAATATCAATGTAATATTTTCAGTAACATTTTTGACAAAAAAACTGTTCATGGCGGGGACGTGAGTTATAGCTACCTTAAGGAACAAGTTATCACTACTTAAGGTAACTAACTATAACTGATGAATTTCTATAGTTGTATATGTTTAAAATGTGAGTCTAACTATAACATTCCTGTAACTTTTGTTTATTTAGGTGAATTTGTATGTTTTTAAAAATCTATTTCCTAACTATAACGTCCCTGTAACCTTTGTTTTTTTCACTGAATATATATATATATATATATAAATATATATTAGTACACTGTTAAACATACACAACAGCTTCAACATAGCCAGAACACAGTAGCCTATCCATGTCATTAGAAAACACCCAAACTCAGCCAATCAGAGTCAAGTACAGTATTAACCTCTTCTCACTCAGGCTAACAAGGTCAGATTTCAAATCTCAGGATTAAAGTAGGGTTTGTTTAGCCTAAGTTGGGGGAGGAGGATGGGTTGCATGCGAATCTATGAAAGAAAATAAAAATACTGGAGAACTTCGGTTTCAGATAGGTAACTTTTTTCTTCTGCAGTATTGGATTTTTCATAGATTCGGATGCTCGAATAAGCTTAGCAAGCAGTAAAATAGTTACTAAAAGCTGTAGAAGGGATATACCTTATTGGAATAAACAACACAATTTCTATTTCTCTACTGTCTATTCTTCCATTTGCTGCTCTACATTTGTTAGTGATACACCAGCAAAGTGTGCTGTAGACCTAAGCACACTTCTCATTGAATGAGCTTTTGCATTTCCTTGTATAGGGTGACCTGCTTCTTTATGACAAAAAATATATTGCTAATTTCCATGAGATATATTTCAGTTCTGCAATGTGAATGGATTTAAACAGTCGAGCCAATACCATATTTAACCTCTATGATGGAGGAGGAGGTCTTTTGGAGAAAAGGTTCTTAAAATGCCTTTTAGAAATTACTGTATGATTCTATTGGACTGACTAGAACAGTGGTTCCCATCCTTTTGACTTCTATGGACCCCCACTTAATCATTATTGGAATCTGGGGAACCCCCACTGAGTCATTACTGAAAACTGGAGACCTAATCTGTTACAATTATTACATTTTCTACGCAGTCCACCTGAGGTGGCTTTGCAGACCCCCATGGATCCTTGAACCACAGGTTGGGAACCACTGGACTAGAAGGCTGATTCCGTCCTCTGTTGAAGAGAGAGATGGCAGTTAACTGAAGCATGACTGAGATCTGAATTTGATAGATGCAGCATATATGGTAAAATCCCTCATTGTTTCTGGCTTGATGTCCTGCTCTAAGGTGCCTGGTTATGGTAAACTGCGGATGGTGGGGCTCTATGTTGCTGCTGGTAAGATTGTCTAGATTTAAATTGTGATGAACTATATTGCTGGTATCTATGGGTTTAAAAACAATCCTCTGTAAGAGGACACCTTAAGCTTTGTCTGTCTCAGTGTCTGATTGGATAGACTTTAGTGCCTCACCAAAATGACTTTCAAATAGAGATTCACCATCGTAAGGCCTGTCTAAAATCCTGCTTTGCACTTCAGGTCTGGAACAAGTTGCTTGCAGACAGCCTTATCTATATAGTATTACTGCTCCTGCTAGTTGTCTAAAGCCTGTTGATATATCCATGGCTACCTAAATGATCGCTGAGGATATTCTTTATCCCTCTCGTAATATTGCTTGTACCTCCACTTTCTATTCCCCTATTATGCAATCAAGATAAGGACCTGGGTTGGACTACTTCTGTCAATCATATCTAACGAGAATTGCTAGAGCATTTGAGGCTCCTATAGAAGTCGCAGCAGTGGCAGTAAAACCTTTTCTGATGTTAACATGTTTTCTAACTTCTCTATCTGGTGGAACTCTACATGGTGTTGTTGGATTTCTAGACCTTCTTTGAGCGGCCTAACAACTGAATCTGCTCGAGGATGACTAAGTAGGCATACATAAGTGTTCCACACTCCCAACCGCCAACTCCGCTCCGCCAACTCCGCTCCGCCAACCTCACCCTCGCCACCGTCCCTCGCATTCACCGAACTACAGCCGGTGGCAGATCCTTCTCCCACCTCCCTGTCCACCTCCGACAGACCCAGGACCTCCTGACCTTCAGGAAACACCTCAAGACCTGGCTATTCGAGCAGTAGCAATTCCTGCCCCCCCCCCCCCCCCATCAGTGCCTTGAGACCCTAGCAGGTGAGTAGCATGCTTTACGATTGATTGATTGATTTGATGCCTTATATTTCTATCCAGTTGTGGAATGACATAGTTGTGACTGGTATCTTCACAATCTTAAAACCTTCCCCCCCAATAGAATCTATTATAAGGACAGATTTTACAGTTTTCTTGGTAGGCTCCTTGAAATCATATGGAAAACAATAGTTTTCCTTTGTCTTTACCGGTAAATCAAAAACTCTTTGATGCCCTTCCAATATAGCTGTGAAAACCACCTATATCATTTGGTGGAGAATCCACTGCGGACAGCGTGACATCTCCAGAACGGTAGCCATGTACTGATTCCATTCAGGATCTAAATTCTGAGTTGTATTTGCTAATTGTCCGGCTTCCTGGTCATCATCAGTATCCTTTCTGTAGGCTTTTAGCACTGCTGATTATGGCCTTTTTAACCAGAGGTAAATATCTGGTCCCCTGGTGAGTTCTGACAATTCACATGTACTTTGAGTTTGACATGTTTAAATAAATTATAGCCCGGTGCTGAGGGCAGAGTACGACTGACAAAGGTCAGTCCTTTATCTAAAGAAGCTGTGACCCAAAGTGTGATTTTGCCGGTGTCTGGCATTAGTTGGAGCCAATGTACAGTGTTTATGCAGCAGACCACTATTTTCCTAAACTCTGTATGCAGATCTCAGGATATATCATATATAGGACTGGTAGCAGGCACAGGAGTCTTTAAGCATACATGCTTACTGACTCTTGGGATGCGTACTGCTGAAGTTTTGTCGTATAAATGAAGTTTTCTCCAGAAAAATGAAAATTATATGTGTGCGATTACACACCCCACTACTCTTTACCCTGTGAAAATATACCTTAATGCAAAAATGTACAGTACATTTTGTTAGTGTACAGCACAGGTTGTACAAGTTTTCTTACATACAAACATATCACAAACACGTTACCAGTGCGGCATCAAACCTGAGATATCTGTACATTCAGCGGATATAAATGGCCAAATTTTGTAGCCTTTATATCTATTGTAGACTTATAAGGCAGAATATTATTTTCTATGGTTTTCTCCAAGAAGAATGCACATATTGACTTTAAAAGGCTGCAACATTTCTATGATATATAATTATATATTTAGTGAATTTGGTAAAGTGTGTATTTCTATCATCACAATTAGAAAAATTAACTAACAACAAAATTAGGGATGGCAGAGAGTCATTCATTGAGGTATCAAGTGAGCTTTCAAGATCATGGACCAGAAAAAGCACTTCTTGGGATTGTTTTGTTTAAGGTACTTTAGTAAAACGTTTGAAGGTCAAGTGTCACCCACATATGCATATTAGGACCAAACACACACACATTGCAGAGGGAACATATGCACAAACTTTATTGTGTGCATCTGTAAAGTATCTGATTACTTTAGAACATGAATAAAATATTGCATTTAGCCAAGGTGATATTTATGGCAAACAAAAGGATTGATGGACATGAGTAACTATAGATTTCAAATTAGATTCCAATTCACAACAAGTCAGATTATTACAACTAAGCAGCAATGAATACACCCTAAAAAGGTGAAAGTGGGGTGTACCAATTGGGGTTTCATTTTACCCAGCAGCCCTTTATCATACAGATGTATGTGGTCTTTTATGCCTTAACTGAAAGATTTATTGACAGGCTGCAGCATTACTTGCAGGTTATATCAGAAAATGAAAAGTACTTAATTTTTTTATTTTCCTTTATAACCAAGTAATTATTTATTATTCAAGCAACATCATAAATCACAACTATTTAAAAATGACCAATAACATCAAAGTAACTCCTAAAATGCTGTTCCTATTCATTACAAGCCTGTACATTAAATAGCTGCAATATGAAAATGTGCATAGACAATATACGACATGATTTACAGAAATGATATGAATCATAATTATTTAAATAAAATTTACAAAGTAAAATATAATTGCATTAGAATGACAATCAATGTATTGTTTTAACCTTAAAAAAATGGTTTATGCTTCTAAATCTCAATGGGAAATGTTTTAGGTTGCATTTATGATCTCTGTTCAAGTAATAACCGATTCTGCATAAAATAATTGTCAGATCAGCATCAAAATAACAGAAACATTTCATATAGTACATAATTAGCAACATCTAAGTATTACACCTGAGGTCAGCATCTTAAAAAACTGTCAACTAAATTTTTGGCATTTTGCTTTTTTCATTTAAAAGTACACTGATGAAGTCTCCGGATTATATAGTTTAAGACCACAAATCTATATTTTAGAGACATTTTATAAAAAAAAAATGTCCATGAATAAGTAGTTAGCTCTTGCAATATCTTTAAACATGGGCTAAAAACAATCCTTTTAAAGAAAAATCCTATTTGTAAACTTAGTTGTGTTATCAATGATTAGCGTGAGATGTGAGTCTATAATGTGCCTTAAAAATAACAGCCGAACAATACATCTCAAGCAGCCACACTTATAAATGCTTCTCAGACACATCATGCCAAGATGTGTTCACTCATCAGTTACACAGCTTCTGTTGTCTTGGAAGCATGATGGTTCTTCTTGAAGGTGAATTATATTTCTCAGATCCTAGTGAAGGCTTTAGTTGGCCAAAATAATTTCTCTTGCAACTGTAGCCGGGTCAAAAGCATGAATTGTTGCCAGGATGAATAGGAAAACTGGAAGATGTCACTGTACATTATTGTTGTTTGTTCCAATGTTTTCATTTGCATTTTTAGTATGGTCTGAGCTAATTCCATCTTGCAGTTGTGCATCTTTTCTTGGTGGCATCCTTTCATTAATTCTATCCAAGCCTTTTGCTTCTTCAAAACTGCATATCTTATGTTGCGGAGAGAATCCTCGTATTGCTTAGGCAAAATGCAAAGGCAACATGTCAGTTATATTGCAAAAAGCAGAGTGAGATTGTTCAAAAAGTTGTTTAAAAACAATTTATCAGATACAGCAACTCATGAAGGTGCAAATATTGACACACAATTTAGCAATTTGACGACGACAAAAAAAATACACAATGTTGTGTAATGATGTAATATAAACAGTGATTACATGTTGGTACTTGTAGTACTTACCAGAAATATCTATAATAAATCCCAGACAGCAATTGTTTTAATGCATGGTTAGATGTTACCTTCACCCAGATTAATTGTACTCAATTCACTGACACTGGAAGGATTTCAATATGCTTTTCTCAGAATGAACATAGATCTCTGCATCAGGCAATTTAAGAAGCTGAGAAGTGTTAAAGGGCAACAATTCCATAAACTCATCAGCATTTGTGGTTGAGAATTAAGACAGTAATTTAGATTAGTCACAATCTTTATTTTTAACACTCTATTGTATATACAACTATAAACCCAATACATTAAAATTAGAAACCTTTGAGAAATATTACAGCAAGACGTGTTAAAAAAGTTAGCTAAGCTCTATTTATGAATGATGTTCCTTATGTACTGGGGTGCTTCTTTCTGAGATATTTGACGGTCCATATGTTTCATACTTGCACCAACTGCAATGAACTTTATAGCCTCAAACTAGGGTCATAATAATTGAGTACCATTGCAAATTAATTACTATGTATTTAAACCTTTTTGACTGAAATTGTAAATGCAAATTCCATTGACAGGTACATCTCAGTCAATCGTGATGGTAGTGAAAACCACTGTTAGCTTAAAATGGATTTGGATCCTATTCCCTATGCATGTGTATATGCGTTCTTGCATTAGAAGTTTCATAAAGTGCTCACAACATTTCAGAGCTTCAAACCACTGTCCACCTAAAGGTTCTATTTTAATTTCTGTACTCCTCCATTCTCATCAAAAGATGAGGTTTATAAAGTAGGCTAAACCATACATCCCTGTAAAAACTTTTATGAGAAATGTTGTTACACTGCCTTAATACTTCACATGAATTCCATATTAGAAATATAGATACACCAAACAATTTCCATAACAAATAATGTATCTTGCACCGAAAGGTTAATTGATACACTTAAAAAGGGACAGTCGCTAAAAACATTTAATGAACAAGTAGGAAATAAAATGAATGCATCATTTTACACACTTGCTTTTTGATTCAAGAAACCAAAACAAACGTGAACAAACACGCAGAAACAAATCTGAAAAGATATACATTAGAATTAACCACTCTAGAAAATCATGTTCTGGTAACTAGAAAACCAGATAAGGTGAGACAAAAATACCTAAATACGATAAATCAGTATAGGATTCATCTCTGTGTAACAGCTGACTTAGACATAGCCATAAAACATAAATTTGAATATCCACCAAAACAATACAAATCTGTGAATAGTGCAAATTATCTGGGCATACCTTTGTCAGCCTCAATTGCCTCAACTGTGGCTGCACAGAAGGAACCAGAAGCGTGCAAAATAAATGAGAAAGAGGAAACTGATATTGTTTACCCACAGAGAAACAGGAGTACATTGATTAATCTGTTAGCATTATACAGCACATGTTAAGTCAAAATGACAATGACATCTCAATTCATCTCTCAGAACCTCTGATATCTGAATGTGTGATTTAAATTATATCACTCTGCCAAGTCCTGGGTAGATTACTTCAGAAAGCTACAAAAAAAACTCAGATGTTTGTTTACAGTGATGGTAATCTTTCTTTCTTCTTTTTTTCTTCATTTGGGTGTTAAAAGGAGCCATGAAACTACACAAGTAATAAATACAGACAATAGAAAACACATGATAAATCTGCAAAAAAATTGTACATACAGTAAGACTAAAAATGGAACATCAGGAGGTCTACACGGTATAAAGTTAATTGAGAGCCAAATTAAGTAAACTCAAAAGTTAAGAAAGCATGGTCGCCCTTGAGCGTACAGCTTTGTGGAGAAATGAGATTACGCATTGTCTCAACGCCTCATCTGTCAGTTGTTGGGGAAAGCAATAGACTGCTGCACGCTGCCTAAAATGTATTGATTTTAAAAAGCGTACAAGAAAGAGCTTTGTATACAAAATGTAAAAATTACAGAAAAATTAAAATTGCATCATAGTCTGTTTAGACGTATTGTAACATGGGCACACCCTCAACTGATGATTGTGTTGAAACTAGAGAGGGAAGCATAAGAAGAATTTACATGAGTCAGTTCTAAAATTAAACAAAACAACAATGAACGCTCCCAACTCCCACAGCGTTCCAAAGTTAGTAGGGGGGAGCCTTCATGTAGGATGCTACTGTAGGCTTCACATATTCCTTTTTGGTCCTTGTTTCTAAAAGCTGGGTTAATAATAGAGTCTGCACGTGCTTTTTGGTTTAACATTTCAAATGATTTGTGAAAACATGACCCATGTCAATATTGACCAAGGAATTTTTAACATAGGTCAACCACAGAACGGACAAACCGTTATCACACGAGAGGCAATCTGTGATGATTTCTTTAGTTAGTGCTGCTTCCTCTACACGCTACGCTGAAAGCCACAAATCTGACAAATAACTGAGTTCTAATCCTTTATGACAGGCAAAGTGTGACGAGGAAATAGGGACACCCAACACTTTCCTACAAAAACAATTTTCCTTTCTTTGCAGTGCTGGAAAGTCGCGGGTACCCAACACGCCGGCCCCATAGATAGCACAAGGATTACATTGGGCCTTCTAAATTTGCAGCAGAGGCTCCAGAGCCTTACTGCCCTTAGGACGAGGGAGGCTTAGCAGCGAGCCCGTGGACCTGGCCAGTTCTGTCCTGCACTATAAATATGAGGGGCCTAAGAAACAGCTGAACTGAAACTCATACCTAAATAAGAAAAATAATTCACGCAGGTTAATAGATTGGAGCCCAGTTTAATTGGAGAGATTTTTGTTCACTAAGACCCACAAACCATAAGAAAAGATTTTGACACATTAGTTTGCAAATCAAGATCTTGCATAAAGGAACCAAACGACTGGACAAGTTTACGGTGGGCATTCAGTGTACCCGCTATTAGGACGGCAGTGTCCACATAAAGGAGCACTCTTAATGTTTGGGATGTCTGCCATCGACAAAGTAAAGTGGGAACTGAGATTATTAATACATAGAATAAAAAGCAAGGGGGAAAGAGCGCATTCTTGGTGAACTCCCCGCCCTATACAAAACTCATCAGTTACATTACCATTCTGTCCCCACCTGACCCTTGTTTTGGTGTTGGAATATAACGAAATCAAGATGTTAAGAATGGCCAAATCAATTCCCATATCAACTACAGTATGCCAAAGTTTGGATCTATTAACGCAATCAAATGCCATGGAAAGGTCCAGGAACTTCAAATAAAGTGCCACCGCTTTGCCTACAGTGAATTTTCCGATAATAAGGTTGAGATTCAGACACTGTTCAGTTGTACCAATGCCAGTGTGTAAGCCATATTGAATAGCGTGCAAAATGTTATTATCTAACACCTAGTCATGTAACTTATTGTAAAGAACCTTTCCAAAAATCTTGGCTCGTATATCTATCAAGGATATGGGGTGGTAGCAATAAGGCTGGGCGCGATTCCCCTTCTTGAAAATTGGCACGATTATAGAGCACAGCCAAGAGAATGTAGCTGCAAATAAAGCTATTAAAAACATTATTCAGCAAAGGGGCCCATAGGTCCTCAATGCACTTAAGATCTTTGGGGCCACCATCCGGGGCCAGGGCTTTACCACCTGGACTCTGCTCAATGGCCAGAGTGACCTCCTGAAGATCAAACGTGTTAACCATGGGGAGAGCTTCTACCCTGGGACCCATGGGATCAATATTATAATTTGGGGTGAAATAAATTTGTGAGAAGTGTCACCCATGTCTCGCCATTTATATGGACACTAATGTGGCTTAGGTGCTGGCCCGATGCAAGCAAATTGGATACAGTCAGAACTTTAGAGATGAACATTTGTGATCAAATCAATGGGAGGCTGACTGTGGTGCACTTACCGGCTTGCACAGTGACTTGATGATCTTCAAGCATAGGGCCCCGAAATACCCGACCAAATAGCTGGGAATAGCTGACTTGGCTAAACACTCAAAAACAAGGTCATAATTGCCACAAATACCTTTTTCAAAAGGGCCGAGGCATCAGGCATCCTCCAGCATATCAGAGGAAGTTGTTAAATTAACCAAAGTAGGCAAAGTTTTAAAATGCTTATGGCTGGGAACCACAAGTTCCAGAGACACAGGGTTATGATCCCCAAAGTAAGTTTTGATAGTAGCACTAGCGGCAACTGGACAGACAAGGTTACAGGATATAAAAAGAAAGTTAATAAATAACTGAATGACAGTTCCTACCCCTAAAAGTTGTCAGGCTCTGATTAATGTGCCCCGCAATCTCCATTGAGTTACATAGATCCACCGAGGGAATAAATGCTGCTAGCTCTTTACCTTGCGTATCCACGCCGTGTCCCCTAACCTGTGTGATATGTTTGGGATCAGGCAATTTATCATTGAAGTCACCTTCCAAGCACACAGAGTTGCTGATTTGTATTAGCTGCGGAATCCACAAGGGAGGAGATGTGTTCAAAGAGGCCGGAGAACCTTTTATTAGTGATATTTAAAATTGTATAAAACAAAGAGGCAGGGCCCCATTAAATAGGACTACCTAAAAAGTCATTTCCCAGGGCCTGCAGCGCTGAGGCACAACCACCAAACATCAGGTTAATCCCAATAACTAACCCTCCTGACGAACATCCTACACAAGAAGGTGTAGCAGGCAAACTAATACATTGAAAACCCTCCATGTCGACTGTATTCACATCCCACGTTTCCTGCAATAAAAGATCATCAAATGACGTGATGAATGCTATCCAATCAGGTAAGAGCAATTTGTTTTGGAGCCCAGCAACATTCCAAGTCAGAATGCGCAAATCCGGGGGAAAAGCTACCACACATTTTGTTGCTGCAAGTCTATTCGATGAACCATAGTTGTCTAAAATGTGTGACATCTCAGGGCTTTCCGAAACAGCAGAATGGACTGAATGGGAGGGAGTTGTACCTGACAAATAGGGTTTTCTCAGTAGCATGTTTGCTTATCCCCAGAAATGATTTCGGGGACGCCACCTGACGCAAGCCTTTCGTCAATCAATTCAATTGAAATCTGCCAGTGGTGCATATCTATTTCCACTCATCCAGCTGGCGGGTGTCGGCACCATGTGCGTAGGTAGCATAGGACATTGTAGACAGTCAGGAGGCTTATAAAAGTAACCTAGAGGAAGTACAACAATATTTGAACTTCTGAAAGTAATCACATTGTTGCACCCCAATATATATCTCACAGTGCTTGGAATGCCTGAAATTGACAACAATGCAATAGCCAGGTATATCCTTTTTGCTGTGTCCTAGCCAGCTAACCTTCCTGACCATTGAAATGTCCTGCCACTGATGCATAGTTACAACTTTTATTAACTCCCAACCAATGCACAACCTTATTTCTTGCTTGCTCCCAAGACTCTGTTTGATCTTTCCTCAGAGGGGGCACCCCTGTCATTGTTAGCACATATGGACAGGATCCTGGGGGGAGGGTCAGGGGGGGGTTGAGGTTAAATTAAGAATGGTGGTGCATGATGCCATTTCTTGAGGTCAATTAATCCCCTGGGCGAAAGGTACAACATCAGGCCCAGCTGTTGCTGCCAGGAGGGGGTTACATAATGAGTGAGTATAAAAAAAAACCTCACTCCAGGCCCTTTTTGTTCCAGTCTAAATTTTTTGCGAATGTCAGTTGCGGTTGGTGTCTCCAAGCTATCCGGATTTGATACAGACGTAGGCCTCCTTAGGGGCCTGTCCTCAGGAGCACTATTTATTAGGCCATCACCCCGCTCAGCACTAACATTCCTCGGCAACCGTAACTCAGTAAGGTGGCCTTCAATAACGTCCAAATGCTCCCTTAAAGGACTGAGTTTTTCTTATAAAACCTCCGCCAACAAAGTGACCCCTGCCCGTTTCCGCTTTAAAGCCGTTCCTGTAGCTGGCTTAGGCATGAATTGCTATTGTGGCTGTTGCTCAGGCTTTTGCAGGGTGCCCGGCCATGTGAATCTAAATCCCTTGCCCGGCTACACTTGTTGGTAAATGCGTCAGCTGCTACAGAGGTAGTTTCAGGGCAGTTTGACTCAATGCTGCAGTAGTTTGAGTGCACACCGCCAATACCCCCGGCATCCCCACACCACATACCCCAGGGGGAGCCTTTTGGTCCTTTCAAGCATTATATTCATGCTATTGGGCCGCAAAGGTTGTGCAGCGCGGTCATTTACCTTGGGTTTAGCCATTATGTGGCTAGGGAATTTACAGAATAACAAGAGTGCAAGTAAGAAAACCAGGCCTCACCCGCTAAGGCCAATTTCTGCTCCTGAAGTTGTTAGAGGGAGGGCAAGACCCAGCATTGACCGCCTGTGGTAATCATTTTAGACAGTAGTCCACTAAAGTGGTTATGATCTCAGTTCTGTTGTTTATGTCTTTTTGTACATTAAAAGTGTACCAGAGCTTTTCTTTTTAATAAGAAATGTGGAAACAGCAGCTGAAAAAATTATATTTAATACTATTTTGCAGGCAGATACTAGCCACTTTCAGTCAATTTACATTTTGCAAAAATATTGTACTGTTCGTCTAATCATTAACATTATGACTTTGTATTAGTGAGATTAATTCCCTGTGATAATGCACAGCCTTTTTATATTTAAAAGAAAATTGGCAAGGGTGACTTTTGGAAACTAACTGAATCAAAGCAGGGAGAAAAGGGAACCAATCTATATCAGAATTGGCCATCCTTGACTTCATTAGGCAAGTACATCATCAACCTGCAAATACATGTCTGATTCTTAACGGCACAGACGAATGTTCCAGTAATATGAAAGGAACTCAGTAACAACAACCCTTGACCAGTGATGAAATTGTCATGTTTAAGACATTTTAATGTAGCCAGTGACCATTTTCCTTACATTTATAGGGAATGATACAGTAGAATAGTGTTCTTCTGACATAATCACTCCAACATTTCCCTTTTATTCTAGGTTATACTTTAAGTAATTGATTTGAGGTACAATACAACTGAGGGTTTGAGATATTTTCTAACGAGGAACCTATTAAACAAAACATTTTAAAAAATGGAGGTATTGCATTTTTTGGAAATCAAAATACTTTCAGGCCAAGCACTTTGTAAACGACTTCCATGACACAGAGTAACTTAGAACTTAAGTGAGGTACTGGGTACTATTTTATACATTTCTGCTAAAATTACCAAAATCGTAGACTTGGTTTGGGACAATGAAATCCTGCAAACAACTGGGCTGTTACTGTTCACCCGTAATAAATTATAGCACACATACAAGTGAACAACATAAATTACATCTAGAGCACACATATATTGTATAGACCAAGAAAATGACTCATAATTTTGTTAACTGTATATTACCCCACAAAGATGATAAATGTATTGTTGTGTTTTTTATGAATGTGATGAAAATCGAAGAAATATAAATACACTTTTTTGTAATGTAGACTAATGTCTAAGCAATTATTTGTGGATGTGAAGGTATTAAAATTGCTATTATGGCATACATTGTGTCAGGACAATGCTTAAAGGAAAAGGTGACTATGGGTCTTTTGAAGCTAGAGGAGAGTTCTAGTTAGATGAAAATTATCAGTTAAAACATACAATGTTTAATATAAAACAACACACTGAAATTCACCAGTTTTATCAAGTTACTTTAACTGGTGCTCTGAGGTAACTATAACTTACGCCCCAGCCGTGGACAGTCTTGTCATCAATGATCTCATTTCAGGTGTTGCAGTGATATAAGTGATGTCACAGACATGTCATAGGTAATGTAATATGTGGGGTATTTAGCAGTGCATGGTGAGGGTGTGAGTTATAGTTAGCTTAGGCATGAGTTACAGTTACTTGACATAACTATAACTGGTGAATTTCAGTGGTTTTAACTGACATTTTAATTTACCCTTAATGTTTCTTGAACCTTTGGTTAGAGAATTTCGAAAGGTTTTTAAAAAATGTAAAGGAAGCTATCATTACAATTCCTAACTCTAACATCACTATCACCTTTAGTTTTATTAGTGAATTTCTAGAGTTGTTTCAATGTAAAGTAAAATGTTATTACCATATGTAAAGCCAACCTCTAGCAGTGTGGGGTTGGTTGCAGGGCCTGCCCTGAGCCCAGGCTCTGCATCCAACCCCTCACAGACAAGCAGCCACACGACATGCACGGTTGAAGACATGCACAGAATGCAGTCTGTCTCGCAGGTCCTGGCCGCACTCAGGCAGACTTACTGGCTTGTCAAAAGAGTCACAGCACCAGAAAAAGTGTGCCTATTTGCTATCTCAAAGGGTAAGCATATCAGTGTATATAAAGGAGATCTATCGTCATTCTCCAAAAATAACCAATATTTTTAATCCAATTTATATTTCAGTAAATCACACAATGCAATGTTTAATAATAGTGATTATTTTAAAAATGTTTATTAAAGTTTTAACTAAAAAAACATGAGTATTTTAATATAGTTTTTGATATTGCATTTTGAGGGCTGAAAAAAGTTTACATTTTTCAGCCTACAAAGTGCAATCACAAAAACAAACACAAAAGGACTTTGCATTGTAGCTTAAGAGCATAGAGCTCCAGGTAGGAGTGGTTTAAAAAAAACATATGGCAAGTTCTCCTCAGGTCATGGTTTTAATGACCCAGGAGACTTACTGTTTTAAAAAACAATAAAAAAACAAAAACATTTTTAACGTTGCTGGGGTGCTGTTTTACTTCTTGCAACCCCCCACAACATGACAAAAATGGTTGGTGGAGCCCCTGCTCCTTGTAGGGACACCACCAAGGTAAAGAAAAATATAACTATCCCTTGCAGTGCATTATAGCTGGAAATAATCAGTGAGCGCCTCCTACTTTTTAAACACTTTTGTGAATTCCCCAGTGCCCAACCATGACACCCATATGTTTTATTTTACTTAGGGGGTGGGGGATCCCTGCTGGTTCCCTCTGTGGTGGCACATACAATGTAGGGGGTCATTTGGGACCAAAAGAGGAGCTCCAAGGATCCCACAACCCCTGCGTGCTCCCAGCCAGCACCATACTGTGTGCTGGCAAGAGCTGGCATCATTCCTTTGCTTCTGCCTTGGCAGGGATATTATTAGGGTCGAGCCTGCGTCGCATGCGCTTGCGCATGCATATCGCTAGCGAGATGCTTTAGGAATTAGAAAAGGGCTTGGAGCCCTGTCCACGTCACCTCAGTGTCTTTCATTGGTTCGCGGGCTTGCCGATTAGAATCTGCTTCCTTTGATTAGTGGAAGGCACGCATACGTCATGCCTTTTCCGATGGTTAGCCCTCCTCGAGCGCAGCGACCAAGTACAGAAAACATGCGAGGCTCGCTGTTTTGTGTCCGGTTTGTGGACTACTTTTTCTCTATTTTCGCCACGCGATCTCGCTTGGCAGAAGTCGAGCGCTTTGCATAACATCGACCCTCTTACACAGTTAATTGCACTTTTGAGGGTTACGTACATAATTGCACTTTTGCTGATAGGTTTCATTACGAGTGAACTGTAGCAGCGCGATCGCTCTATTTGTTTCTTTTAACGTGGCAAGAAAAATCTGGTTGGGAGTTTACAACTGGTAATAGCTGTAACTCAAACAAATGCGAGACCCTAGTGCATTGCAAATGCTTGTTTTTTTTAATGCTTCCACCAGGTGGGAGCTAAGTTCAATTTCCTGCCTGGGGAGTACGGGCAGGGTGTGCCTGCCCTCTCCCAAGTAGGGAACCATAGTTTCTAGGGGGTGGCCTTCCTGGGACAATGTGTAGAACCTCAGGGATCGGGGCCCTGGGAAATGGGGTCCCCGGGACAGATACTGGCATTGGGAGTGGGGCCTGCAGCCCCGCTCCCATTTTAAAATACGTTTGGCCCAGGGGATGGGCTCTCTGGTGCATCTAGAGGATGGGGAGGGGAGCCACAAGCCCCCTCCCCTTCTATTGAATATCGACCCCACTGAATGATATCCCAGCTGTCTTTTCAGGCTGGGGGAGGGGGTCTTGCGGTCCCCTCCCCTGTCGGATAATGTCAGCCTCGGGAGATAGGATCCCCTGGGCCTCCCTAAGGCTCAGGGAGGGGATGCTACATGCCCACTAGGCCTTGGGGGGGGGGGGGGTGGTGGTGCAGGGTTCCCCTAACCTGACCCCCTTATAGCTACTGTTCATGTTTTTCTCTAGGGCTCAAGTAATAAGATGGCTGTCGCCATTTCATTGTTGGTGTGGTGGCAAACAGTCAGATCTCATTGTAAGATATTGTCAGCTCTGTGGTTACGCTGCTGCATGAAATATACAATGTTTTTTACACTTAATTACTCAAAAACTACTGAACAAATTTACACCAAATTACTAAAAAAGGCATGCTTCTGGAACAAGGTCTAGCTTTCGTCCAAATTTGGAATAGATCAGTTTAGCCATTTGGGCAGTAGCTGTGTCTAGATTTTCTACGGAAAAATGAATTGGGAAAACACTCTCAGGAAAACACTTTCGGGAATTCGGGACCACTCTCTTTTTCATAGTCCCTGCTTGACACATCACCCTAGAACTTTCCAGTTAGGAGTTGAGGTGGAAGAACATTTTTTATGGAAAGTTTTAGGAAGATTTGTCAAATGGTGCCAAACAAAAAAAAGGTTTTTCCTATGGAAACACAATCTTAACTATAACTTGTGTTTTTATATATATATATTGTTAGAGTAATGTATACAGTATTTATAATCTTAATGAACCTAACAATGAAATGTGGAATGATGTTTACGTGCATGCCAAACTCGGTGTTATTTGATAAGGAGACTACCTGATGTTGCACTTAGGATGTTCTACATATATGCACTTCATCACTGTAAGGGGTTTGCACAGCATACAACAATTTAACATTTCTTATGTAGCGATCAAATGAACCTATGCGAATGTCAAAATATATCTGAATGAATTGCTTCTACTTTATGATTTGAGTTGAATTTGTCATTATGCTGCATAGTGCCATTTATATGAGGCTTTATTCCACCACTATGTTATGAGACGACCCATGGAGGCTTCGAAATAAAGAATTTATGTACGTGTTTCTAGACAACTGTTTGAGATCTGCAGCTTTGGCTGACATGTGCTGCACTTTAAGATGGCGCCTGGTGCAGGACAGGAACTCACTGCCAAACAGTATTGTTATTATTAGATACATGAGCCACAGCTTTAAACAGCTATTCTCAATAAGATTGTGCTTAGGCGCCTTTCAGGATCTTGGGAGATTTATAAATGTATTACTACTTATGAGTCACTGAGTTGTAATACGGATATGCTCTGATTTTCAAGAAGGCGCCGGTTAGGCTTGAACAAACGTGATGTTAACATTGCCGGGCTATGGGGTGGTGCAACAGACAAAGGACCATTTAAACAAGGGATAGTTTGAATTTGGGTTGTCCGGTTGAAGGCGTAAGTCGGAATGCATTGGCCTTTACGTGTGGTATGGTGCACTGTTTGCCAATAAAATGCACAAAGCTGTCCTGCTCAGTCCGGTCTTTACTGCTGCAGAGTGGCAGGATTGTCAGTTACAGTGCAAATGGAATCGATGGTGAGAAGCTATCAGCAGTGTATTACGTAGTGCTGCTTGCCACTAGGTAGTTAAAGTTAGGACCATGTTTCCACAGAAAGAGCGTTTTTTGACTTACCAATATCTTTGGCCCCGTTTGACGAATCTTCCCAAAAGTTTCGAAAAAAAGTGTTAAAGTGATTCTTGTTGTGCGCAGAAAGTTTCAGGGTGATCCTTGAAGGGGGGATGAAAAAAGTTGAGTTTCCCATGTTAATTCCCATTGGACTTTTAGGCACGACTACAGCCCGAACCGCTGGATGGAATTACACCAAATTTGGCAAAAAGCTAGCTTTCGGTACGCAGGCTGTGCTTTCGCTTATTTGGTGTAAATCCATTCAGTAGTTTTTGAGAAATTTAGGGAAATCCAAAAGTGTATAGCTCTGGCTGCAGAGACTTCGCGAATATTTCATGGAAAAATCGTGAATTTTCAGGAAAGAAGTGCTGCAGTTGGCTGACCGCAACCTGACTACGAAATTGCGGCCGCCATTTTATTTCATGGGATATGGTCCCAAGAAGTAAAAATCCTAATTGAGAGGGGTCAGGGTGAAGGTACCTTGAGACCCCAGGGGTGTGATAGAGGTGTGTTTTAGGGAAAAATTATGGGGTCAAAATATTTTTGCATCACCGTGCGCAAAATTCATGAATTTATGAGTCACGAAAAGTCACGAATTTTCACAAATTATTCACAAAATATTTGCAAATGTGAAGAAATTTTAAAGAAAAAACACACTTATTCATACACTAATTAATTCCCTCATGCATGCACTCAGACTCATGTGCCCACTCACATACCCACTCAGACATTCATGCACCCACTCATAGATTCACACACCCACTTTCAAGCCCACTCAGACACTCATGCACCCACTCAGAGATCCACTGAGAGAGACAGGCCCTCTGGCCAAGTCTGTGGTGCAGTGATGGGTGGTTATAAGGGCTTGGCTGCAAGGTCTGGCTGCAGGCCAGGCCAGGCCATATGACCAACCCCCACTGTGCAGGGCCAAGAGTCGTGCGCAGCGGGGGTTGAAATAATGTATAGTAATTAAATTTATTTTATGTTAAAAAAACATAGAAATTCACTGAAAAAAACAAAGGTAACGGGATGTTATAGTTAGGTTCTGAAGTTACTCGTACAAAACCATCGAAATTTAGCAGTTATGGTAGAGTTCTTTCAAGTAACTATAACTCGCGCCTTCAGGTAACCATAACTCGCACCTTCACCATGCACGGCTAATTACTCCCCATATTAGATCATTGATGAGCTCTTGCATGGCATCTTTCATATTATCACTACAATATTTACAGTAAAATTATTTATAAGAAAGCTGTGCAGAGCAAGGGCACAAGTTATAGTTACTTGAAAGAACTAACTATAACTGCTGAATTTCTATGGTTTTGTATGAGTAAATTCAGAACCCAACTATAACGTCCCTGTAACCTTTGTTTTTTTCAGTGAATATATATATATAAATAAAAAAAAACTACTGGAGGTCGCCAGTAGGTAGTTCTAGTTAGGACCTAGTTTCCATCGGAAAATCGTTTTTTGTTTTGTCAATCACTTTGAAGCCGTTTGATGAATCATCACAAAGTTTTCTAAACTAGTTTGCCACTCACTTCAGCCGCTGTTTTGATTGGTTCGGGCTGCTTCGACCAGCTGGGGTGGAGAAGAGGGGGGCCAAAATGCTTTTTTCCCATGCAATATCCCATAGGGATTTTTAGACAACTACAGCCTGAACCACTGGACGACTTTGCACCAAATTTAGCAGAAAGCTAGATACTGGTCCACAAGGCATGCTTTTTGTTATTTGATGTAAAATATAGATATCTAGGGACGCAGATCCTCAGTGGATCCGACAGATCTCATGCTGAGATCCGATTGGCTGCCAACACTTCAGCCAGGAAGTGTTGGCAGCCATTTGGGAACTCGGACTCAGCCGAGTCCCAAAACAAAAGTAAAAAAAAAAAAGAGAAGGGAGTAGGGTAGCATGCCTGGTGGTTGGGTCTCCAAGGGACCCCGTCTGGGCCTAAAAGCATTTTTCTTTTTTTTTTAATGTGCAGAGAAAGTCACAGAGGATCCGTGAATCCTGGCAAATATTACCAAAAGATTTGTGCAGTCTCTCGCACTTGTTTAAACACGGCCCCCTGGTGAGCCAGGTCCTGGGGGCAATTTTAAATTGGGGACGCAGCCCTTGAGGACCGCCACCTCCCCAGGGCTAGGCCTGAAACTAAGAGGGGGGGCCACGTAGACCCCCTTATCAGCCCAATAGGGCCCTGGGGGCCATCACCTCTCCATGGTCACAGTAATTTTTCTAAGGGGGAGGGAGGCCGTGCCCTTCCCCCTCATCTAGGGTCATATTTGCCCCAGGGACCACCACCTCCCTGGGAATTGGGCAAATTTCTAACTGGGAGGGGGTCTCCTGTGGTCCTCTCCCAGCCCATTTTTGGCCGTGGAGACCACCACCTCCCTGGGGCTGGACTTGCATAAATAAAAGAGGGGGCTGTGTGGCCCCCCTCCTGAAGCCATTTATGGCCCTGTGGACCTCTATCCCCCAGGGCCGGTTCCTTATGTCCAGAGGTGCCCACCCTTGGGATATAGTTGTTTGCTGTCACTTGGCATGAGCTTTGACAGCAGGCGGAAGAAGTAAACCTCCTCCCACTCACGGACTTTATATCTGCTTTCCTGTCCGCTATCAAGCAGGAGGAAAAACAGATGAAAGAATTGCTCCAGCACGCAGGAAATTGAGGCTACCTCTGCGGACCCCAAAAGTGCACCCTGGGTGGGGCCAGGACATGCAGGAGCAAGTGGCCAGGCCTCAGGAGGTGGGGTCCCGAGGCCACAATTGGCCTGGGTGGGGGGCTGCGAGCCCCCCCCATTCAAAAAACTGGCTAGGCCCTGGGGGTTGCGGAGCAATGTGGCCCTCTCCTCTTTTTCCTTTTTGAATTGGCTGAGCCCTGGAGGATGGGGCCCTTGGGGCCACAATTGGCTCAGGGAGGGTGGCCGCACCCCCTTTCATGAATTGGCCTGGCCCTGGGGGATGGGGTCCCAGGGGCCAAAATCAGCCTGGGAGGGGGGCTGCGGGTCCCCCTTCTGGGTTGCCCAAATATGGGAGGAGGGCCACAGGACCTAGCTGCAGGCCAGGCTGTGCAGCCAACCTCCACTGCGCAAGGCCGAAGACCATGCTTGGCACGGGGTGGGACGCTTCGGGTGTAGTCCGCAGGCCAGGCCCTGCGGCATGTATAACTAGTGAATTTCAGTGAATTTCACAGTTTTTTGGTTTAAAACTGTAGTTTCTTATTATTAGAAAATATATATATATATATATATATATATATATATAGGGTCCCTGGGGCCAAGATCGGCATGTATAACTAGTGAATTTCACTGTTTTTTGGTTTAAAACTGTAGTTTATTAGAATATCAGGGGTGTGGCATTCCTATAGCCCAATGCCCAGGACATATTGTTTGGGGTCAAGGACAACACGTTTTCAGGTTTATTTTGTCCTTGGGACAAGTAGGCTGAGCCCCCGGCAGCATAAATACTTTGGCAGCCAATTTACAGTACCATATTGCAGAACAGGGAAAGAAATTGCCTACAGTAGAGGTATATTTGTGTCCATATTTTAATAAATAATAATGTTCAAACTTGTATTTATGGTTTATTATTGCAAAGCCTTAATTATTACGGTGAGTGTTCTAAATACATGTTGTAAGTTCAAACTGCACTACTGACAGTGGTCCAGTAAAAAAGATATGTATACATGTTTGCAAAATGTAAAAATATGAGGCTATGTATCATGCTTCCAGAAATGCTCTCTGATTAAATGCATATATTCACAGAAGCATGAAAGCAAGATTGATGATTTTTTTCTATCAAAATAAAATGTTCACAAAAAAATGCACCTAGAAAAAAAACATTCAGCTAAACTACTGAGCAATTTTAGGCACCATTTTTTTGTCTAAAGATATTCATAATTGGAAGTCATGTTACCAGTTTCAACAAGATTTTGAGAAATAGGAGTATAAACAAGCATTGGCAAAGGCAATTGGTCCGACATTGGCCGTCAGTCTTTTGGTTTTGTCAATGTGTGTCTTGTTTTGACATGGTTTTTGTTAAACTTTATTGTTGTGGGGCCTGCTGGGTCCCCTCACCCTTGTAACAAATATTTGCAAAAATCAAAAACATTTTTTGGTTGCAAACAGCACACATTGCCACAGTAGTTCCTGGCACTGAACAAAACTACTTTGTGTGCCGATATGCTCCTTGTGAAAGAGTAGATTGCAATCATTGTAATGTAATGTAACATGGATTTGTAGATTGCGGAACTTGTCACCCATGAGGGCACCCAAGCTCTGAGTTTAAGCGGGCTCTTCAAGTAGGATCAGTCACAGCAAAGGCAGCCAATAGATGGATAGAGAAATAGAATTGTAATAAAAACAAAAGGTCTTGGATAACGTCAGACCTAATTAGGGGCCCAATTCTTAAATAAAGGCACAAAAGGGTACCCATGGTATATGTTTTTGCATTAGTGCAGATTTACGTATTTCATGAATTTGCAAGATTTAAGAGAAGTAGACCAGGAAATCGTACCCCTTATAAACATTTGTGAACTGTATTTTAGCACAAGCAAATATGCAGGTGTAGATTTGCTCATGCGTAAATATGCTGAGCGTTTAGAAGTTCACTTTCCTTTTAACCACTTTTTTCCCAACCCTGGAAGAAGTTTTACTTCTGACCCTTGTCAGGAGTAATTTTCCAACCTTTCTCATTGTGGGAAATGATTTGGGAAGACCTGATGAAAACCCTTAAAACATGCAAGTTAGTAGGTTTGCACAGACTCAAAAGGGCATTCCAACCCTTGAACGATTGCTCACTGCTAACTCCAGCCTAAGTATGTAGATCCTCATAAAAGTGCCAAAATAGGGAAATTGCTAGTATTCATGCCCTACTTTAGTATTATTCCTGGCATACTCAAAGAGGCTAGTTTCAGGGCTGTTATATAATGAGATTAGTGCCATAACTTGTCACCACATTATTTGGCACTAAAGGGACAAGTAGATTTTTCTTTTTTTTTTTTTTTTTAGGACAAGAAGATATATGAAGCAGCCGGTCACATGGACAAGTAGATATTTTATCAATTTCCACACCCCCTGGAGTGTATATATATATATATATATATATGTACACATATATATATATATATATATATATATATATATATATATATATATATAGAGAGAGAGAGAGAGAGAGAGAGAGAGGTTCTTCTTCATCTGTACATGGTTCCACCAGAGCCATAATTCACAATTACGCTGTTTAGGGAATATGAGCTTATTAGCATCAGGAACACAGACAGACACAAACATCAAGACAAAACAAGCATAGCCATAAGACAAGATCACTTAGTACCACAACAACTAAACAAAATAACACATTATATCAATGCAACTCCAACACTACAGTAACACAACCCGGATACTTACTTTGAATTAGTTTCATGAAGGTCAGTGCAGGGAGGAAACATAGGTAGGTTTATTGCCTTTTTGTTTGAGAAGTGCTTTTTGAATGCAGTTGCCTTTCATAAAGATACAGGCTGTTCACTCACCTCCCTTGCTTTTTCATTTAGTTTTTTTGCTATCCTGATAATGTTTGTTTTCGAAGACCCTTTTCCTTGCTCCTTTTTGCTCTCACTAATGTATACACCTATACACCATTTCACCTATCCCCTGCCCTAAGACCATTTTTAAAACTGACAAGCCCTTCAATCTGTTACCTCTCACACTAAAGCAATGTGCACCTTTTTTAGATGAAATGTGTGATGTTCTCTGAGTTTTGCTCAGTTGTGTAATATTGTTAGAGGCTGGCCCTCTGTGCAAGCACACTATGCAGAGGGTTCAGGCAACCACACATTGGTTTCCAGAGGTAAAAATTAGGTCACCTGAATGCTCCTATTTTTAAGGTAGCTGGTCGAGCAGTTAGGCTAATCCAGGAGATGTGCTAAGTATTTTCTGTACTTACAACTCCAATCATACACCACACACTGAATTAATAAATTGAGACCAGAATTTATAAAAATACTTCAGATTTTTATATAAATTTTAAGACCAAGATCTTTAGAATCAATAGGCAGTCACTTTAAAAAATGCATTAAAAATTGCACGGTTGAGTTACCAGTCTCTTCTTTTTCAGGGTGGTTGCAGCAGTCGGTAGGCAGGCTAAGCCAGCTTGAGAGTCTCGGGCAGCTCCTGGTTCCCGTGCGAGCAGCGTTGGAGAGGTTATTGGCACAGGCACGGGCCACTTGGAAAAGGAGCTGGTTTGCAGATTTAAAGATGGTGCCTTGGGTTCCCTCGGGCTGTTGAGGTCGCAAGGGGTTGGGGACCTGGGGCAAGGAGCAGATCCTGCGAAGCAAGGCCCAGAGCAGCCTGGTGCAGGGTGTTCTGGAGGTCTTGGATGTTGTGCGCAACAGAGTCCGCTGGAGGTGATTCTCTTTGCGGGCAGCTTACAGGACAACGGGGGCACTCTGGTCGGAGGTCCGGGGTGTTCTGAAGTCCCTCGACTGGGGATTCCTTCTGATCTTTTTTCAGCTCTGCAGGAGCTGGTTTTCTACTGTTCCAATGTCAGCTGACCAGTACTCAGGTTATTGCTGTATCTTGGCCACTAGAGGGCGCAGTGCCATCAACCTTGGCACAGATACAGGTCACATCCAGGTGGTCATTGGTGTGTTGTCGGCTCCAGCTGTGACTTCTGGTCGTGGAGATATCAGCAATTCAGTGAAGTGACCCTCACTTATTTGTTGGTCCTTTGCAGGTTTCTTGATTTTCTTGAGTGGTGCCTCCACTCAGGAGGGAGATTTAGGCTATTTGTGAAGCCTGGAGGTCCTCTGGGACTTTTGAGGTCGGTCCAGTGGTCAGCTCCTCCGCAGTGGCGATTGTTGGGACTCTGATGCAGCAAGCAGGGGTCTTGGAGCCTCTTCTGGTGCAGCAGGTCATCGGTTCTCATCCTGGCGGGTTCTCTGGTGCTGTCTTCTTTCTTCCTGTTCAATCTGCATTCCTGGTCTAGGGTAGCCCACTAAATACCGATTTTAGTGGGCATTTTAGGGGGAACCTGGTAGTGTCCAATGGACACTTACCCTTGGGTGGCTACATCCACTACAGTGACCACTTCCTGTGGGAAGGGTCACTTCCCTAAACCTGATCGGCTATTTTCCTCCATTCCAAGATGCAGAAAAATTAGATAGAGGGTCCACTACACATCCAAGCCCTCAGGGGTGGTGCATGCTCAGTGAGGCCACTCCTCCTGCCCTTTGTCTGGTTTCCCGCCTTTGCTCCCACCCAAAGTGGGGGCTTACAAGGGGGGGGAAGCCCTCTGCTGCTAGCAGCAGGCCTGGGGGTTCGAGTTTCAGGGGCTGTAGGCCTTTGAAGCCCACCGCCATGGTTAGCTCCTCCACCCAGGAAGGGCATTGTCTTACAAACCAGAGAGCCATGGCTCTCCCTCAGGTTTGTATATTGGCCGACTGGAGTGGCAGGCTGGATGGAACCAGTCAGGAGCTACGCCAGTTAGGGTTAGCTTTTGCATAGGGCACCTCTAAGGTGACCCCTGGGTACATTTAGGGATAAATCCAATACTGGTACTCGTTTGGATTTATTATTCTGAGCTGTTTGATACCAAACAACCCCGGGTGCAGAGAAGCCATGATGTAACTGGAAAACTCATGTTTGACAAGTGCAAAGTACTGCCTGCTCTGTTCACTCACTATGTCTTGGGTTATTCAAGGACAAAGTGGGGGCATATTGCTCATGCAGCTATGCCCTCATACATAGCATGGTGCACCCTGCCTTAGAGCTGGAAGGCCTGCCAGATGGGTGCCATACCCATAATATATGCAGTGTATGGTGGACAGGGCGTGCCATGTCGAGTTTGTCTTTTTAGGTTTGCCCCAGTACACTCAGCCTGCAATGGCAGTGCTGGGTGCATCTGGATGCAGGACCCTTGGGGGTGGCACAATCAGTGCTGCTGCCCTCAGGGGTCTACTCTTACTGTCTCTTGCCCTGGGTACTGGGGTACCCATTTACTAGGGACCTATCGGGAGAATTAAGAGTTTATACAATTGTGCCAAGCATTACAACAAATTTAGGGAAAGAGCTCTGGCCCAGGGAACCTGATTAGCAGGGGCCTTGGGCACTACCAATTTCTAGAACACATCAACATCAGGCAAAAAGTGGGTGCTAACCATGCAAAAAGAGGCCTCCTCTCACAAATATTACCTGGGTCGTTTTCGTAATTGAGAAACCAAAAATCAAAAAGTAAAGTGTTTTTAAAAAATCTGGTACCTCTGTCTTCCATCCCTCCTTTTCCTCACCTCCTCTTTCACACTGAGGACATGCTGCAACATCATGCGGTGTCAAAACGTTGCTCAGTTCAGGATCTTTGCTCAATCTTTTTGTGAAACAGGCTTCTACTACACTGCTTGCTTACTTTTGTAATCAAAAGTGTATTTATAGGCCTACATTTTTGTCGTTAGTGTATTTTCACTTGCTGTAGGCTTCATTATAAGAGGAAGAAAGCATAGTGGTGCTTTCTTGATTTTTTTTTTATTTTTCTTTACCACAGAACCAATATTTGATACCTGGTCCATCGCAATTTTTGTCAGTTCTTCAGACTTGGAAAAGGAACATAATTGTGAAATGTCACCAAACTGGTATTTTGCTAGTAAGCTTCACCAAGTAGGTTTCACAAATTAGATTTTTCTTCAATTTGAGAACTTGTTATCTGGTTCGCATCTAATAGTAACCTCACCAGTTGTGCATAATTTACGATTTGGGATCTTCAAACATTAGACCCTGGAGTGATGTGTAGCAATCTAAGAAACCACAGCAACCTACGTCCCAATACCTATCGTATTACTAAAGACTTAGGCTATTCTGATGCTTTACACAAGGATTTTTGATCGAAACATTTGGCTAGCAACAATATGTGATGATTCGTCAACAAGCTACATAGGGCAAATGTTACATAACTTGTGCTCAATCCCAACACATACACATATACAACATTGCCAAGCACAACAAAAGCAACAAGTTCATACATGCCAACATTTTAGAAGAGGAAAGTAGGAGATTAAAAAAATAATCATCATCAGGTATTACCCCCGTTGATTTCTATTGAAGCATAGGGAATTTCGGGGAGAGACAACCAAAATAAAGCTATTTTGCTTAAAAAATTGGGAGTCTTCTGACTGAATAAGGACTACTGGCATGTATGTTGCCAGTTCTGATAAAAAAAGTATACTTTCAAAATCAAAATGTATAACTAATAGTACCACTGCCTGTAATTCCATGTTAAAGAACATAGCACTGTTTCTGTTACTGACACTTCATGATAAGGAGGCAGAATCATGTGACGACTGCCCTTTATGTTGGCGGTCAAATTTTGCTTAGTGTGCATGTTTGCTCATATTTTTCCCCGTTGACTTCTGTAGAGGCCTGAATCAGGTCTGTTGTCATGTATGGGACTTGTAATAGTACTGCTGCAGGATCGGGTACCAGAAATGCAAATATACTTTTTTCTTTCTAGTTTGTCAGGAGCACAGAGAAAGTACCATAGCTGCTAGAGAGAGTGTGACAAAAATGTTGTGCAGTGACCTGCGGAAGCAGTTTCCTTGAAGTGTATCCTCCGGGTCACACAAGACCAGTCCCTGTCAGCAGAAGCCCACCGACGAATCAGGCTTTGCGTGCAGGAATCGGGAGGTGGGAGAATAGCCCTGAAATGGGTAGTCCTCCATCTCACTCCAGATGGTTGGCATGTATGCAAATTAACAATGAGTCCACCAGACCACAAGTTAGGGACTTCCTTCCCCCAAAGGTCATTCCACAACCAAACACTCTCCCAACCAAACATACAGGTCTGAATGTTGTCCCACTAAGCTTTATACAAATGCTAGATCATGTATTAGTGTTTTCAATCTTTATCTATGGAATTGCAGGCCATAGAGCTCGGGGGATTTATGGAACCTGCAACCCTTAAAGTTAAACCTCTCCATCAGAAGTTAAATATCATCACAGAACTGACAAATGATGCTTTCTGATTATTTACCCATTACACAAAGAATTAATTTATTCATTCATTCATTGATTAATGGGAGAAGATGTGGACTTACGGCCAAAACTTCCGAGTCTGGACCTAGTGAAACAGATTCGAGTCCCACTGTCGGCGCAGCATCCCCTGATTCTGGGCAAATCATTATTTCCTTGTGCCTAAAGAAAATCAAACTGACCTAGTGAAATATAACTGTTGCTCATGTAAAACGTTCTAATGCCCTTAGGCCGAGTTTAGGAAATATAAACTGCAAAAAAGGAAGGAGAGGGTGAGGCACTTTTTATTAGTAGCCCTCAAAATCTTAAGTCCTTTACCCTCAGTTCATTGACATGCATTCACTCCGCAAGTTCTACCAATAACGAAGTAAAACTCATGGCTTTTTTTTGGGAGGTACTTATGTATTCTGCATTTCAATGTTTATTCTTAAAGACTCGGTGTGCCTACTTCCCGTAGTTGTAACTTTTGAGCATACTTACAGTAGTTATCTTAACATATTGGCATGTCAGTCACAGTATGAACTATTGTCACCTCCCACTTCCAAACTCCCACTTCTCACATATTAAGCTTTTTTTGTAATGAAATATTTTATCATTTTCAGTGCTTAACAACAAATTAACCTTGATGATTCTTTCGTAGGCTATGTGAAATCAGCATGCGTTGCAGAGTATCGAGGCTACATAAACCTTTACTGTCCCTGCAAAGTATTTGGCAGGTGCCTAATGGATCTGAATTGATCAAGCTGCTAAACTGGCCGCCAGTGGAGGATACAGTCAAATAATGTTGTGTGTATCCTACAGAGGCATCCATTGTCAACACCTTAACACTTAAGAACAAGTCTTTGAGGAAAGGAAACTCTTTAATTCCTATAAACACAATATAGGAATGCTCTGCAATCATCTTAAGTGAAATAAATAACCTGCGATAATTGAGGATGATTATAGGAGGTTAATGATCAGTATTCCCAATTATCTTACAACCTGGTCCCGTAAGTGATGACTTGTTTTATGCATGGTGCCCAAGACAAGCATTGACCAAACCAATAGCCTTTGTCAATGTCTATTAGCCATGTTGAACAGCAACATGGCTGCACGTTGGAAATGAAAAAAGCACCATGACGCAGCCAGCGCTGACCACAAGAGGCAGTGATCCATTTGGTAAGTATAGGGTTATTCTCTGTCTACACAAAAAACCTTGTCAGGAGCAAATGACAAAAACACTTTGTAAGCAAACGTAAATCATCTACAAGAAATTAAAATATACAATCTGTTTTAATAGTGGCAGGGAATGTGAGCCAAAGGCTTATGGTGCTGGTAAAAAGCAAACTAAGTAATGATAACAAAGATAAATGATAATCACAAGCCATAAACGGGTGCGAGGGCAGCAATACACTTAAAGCAGTCTGAAGATGTCAAAAGCGAGAAGGATCATGGTATGCCTGCGATGTCTGAAACTCATGAATACATAAGAGGCATTCAAGGAAAAAAAACGTGCTTGTTTAATTATCTTACTTACGAGCTGAAGTGCACTGTGTTGGCCCCATTACAAGAAAGTACAAAAAAGGCCAAGCAGAGCAGGGAGCTAAGCCATAATTGCATTTTTGTAATATGCTGAAACCTGTTGACATGACATTTGGGTGCTTATTATTTTCTAGTTGGACAGAAGTGGGCAAGTAAATAAGGGGAAGAGGTGGTGGAGTCATCGGGAAAGTAACAACACAGGAGGGGTATGCAATGGACTTGGCAAGCAACAACGTGTGGGGGGAGCAGAACAAGCAACAATGCAGCTGGGAGTAAGGAAGGGGTGCAAGTAAAATGAAAAAAAGTACCTCTAAAAGTGGTGAGCAGTGGAAGGACACTGGGGAAGGGAAGCAGTACTTGGGTCATGCTCCAATGTAGGGGTAAACACACAAAAAGAAAGTGAAGCTGGCACTCGCTGACCAAAGAGGAGCAAAGAAATTAGAGTGATGATGTAGCTAACCAATGGTAAGTAATGGCAGGCTCTAAGTCCCATGTAAGTAAACAAAATGTCTTGCTAGCGACAGTGCACGCGCTATCTTAGGCGGGACCTAGAGTATATGGCGTGGGGGGTGCAAACTGTCTAAAAGGTGAAGGAGCCCACCAAACATATGAAAGGTCATAAAGCAACTGACAGTGCCCCCAAAACACTTAGGGGGACAAGAGTGAAGGAAGGAGAGAGTTAAAAGAGGGGGTGGGAATATGTTCTGCCTGCTGAGAAAGAGCCTTTACTATACAGGCTTTAGAACACAGGAACTTTACCACACAGGTAATCATTTGTGCCTTTACCAAGCAGTACTTTATTAAACATTTTTTAAATAACATACTTGTTATGTAATATAAAAAAGGTGATTTTAGGGTTTAGGGATGGGGAGAGGTAAACCTAGATAAAGATGATTTAAGGGTTTAGGGGTGGGCAGAGGTAAAGTGAGGTAAGGGTGATTTTAGGTTTCAGGGAATGATAGAGGTAAACTGAGGTAAGGGTAAATTTAGGGTTTGGAGTGGATAGAGGTAAAGGGAGGTATGAGTTTTAGGGTTCAGGGGTGAGTCAAGGTAAAGGATGGTAAGAGTTTTAGGGTTCAGCGGTGGGTAAAGGGAGGTAACTGATTTTAGGGTTTGGGATGGGTACTGGTAAAGGGTGTAAGTCTGATTTTAGCGCTGGGGTTGGTAGAGGTAAAGTGAGGCAAGGGTGATTTTATGGTGGGCAGAGTTAAAGGAAGATAAGAGTGATTTTAGATTTCAGGAGTAGGTAAAGCTGATTTTAGGATCTCGGGTGGGTAGAGGTAAAGGGATGTAGGGGTGAATTTAGGGATCGGGTGGGTAGAAGTAAAGGGAGGTAAGGGTGATTTTAAGGCTTGGGATGGGTAGAGGCAAAAGGAAGTAAGGTAAGTTTTATGGTTCAGAGGCGGGTAGAAGGTTCAGTGATGGTAGAGGTAAAGTAATGTAAGGGTGAATTTAGAGTTCAGAGGTGAGTAGAGGTAAAAGGAGGTAAGGGTGATTTTAGAGTTCAGGGGCGGGCAGAGGTGAAGGAAAATAAGGTTGATTTTTGTGTTTGGGGTAAGTATATGTAAAGGGGGTAAGGGTGATTTTAGGGTTTGTGTTGGGTAGAGGTAAAGGGATGTAAGGGTGATCTTAGGGTTCAGGGGTGGGCAAAGGTAAAGGGAGGTAAAGGGTGATTTTAGGGTTCAGAAGTGGGTGGAGGTAAAGGGGATAAGGGTGATTTTAGGGGTCGGTGTGGGTAGATGTCAAGGGAGGCAAGGGTGATTTTAGGATTCAGGGGTGGGTGGAGGTAAAGAGAGTAAAGGGTAATTTTAGAGTTTGTGGTGGGTGGAGGTGAAATTAGCTATGGGTGAATGTAAGGTTTGTGGGTGGGTAGAGGTAAAAGGAAGCAAGGAGGACTTTAGGGTATAGGAAAAATAAAACATCCTCTAAATTATATAAGCTGTGACCAACAAAAAAGTAAATGTGACACAGCAGCAAATGTTAATTCAGATAAACGCATACTGAATGGCAGCAGTCTTGAACAAAGGGAGAATGCTTACATCTTCATTATAAATAAAAGTGTCATGCAGCCATTCTGGAAATTGATCACATACAACAAAGTTTCATTATTGCTAGTTGTTTATGTTCAGCGCTTGGAAATACCGGGAAGTGCAAAAGTGCAAGTTCAACTTTGTTGGTTTCAGGCTGTCTTGTAGGCAAAAAAAAAGAAGAAAATAAAAAAATAAAGTGTCACAATCTGCGCAGAAGAACACTAATCAAGAAATCCACTGGTACTTGGTCCATGGTCCAGTGAAGAAAACAAACACATGAAGACAAAGTGAAGCTGACACGTTCTCACCAATGAAATGGAAGAAAATAAGTCTGATAATTAAGCTAACCTATGGTAAGTAATGGGTGGGCTAAGAGCCCCTTTTTAAGAGTTTTTTTTTTTTAAAGAAACAACAGATAACAGCAAATTACAGCACATGTGCTGTCTCAGGTAAGACCTAAGAAGGGGCCGAGATGTTTACTGTGCTAAGGTGCAGACCTAGAAGTTCAAAAGTTAGAGGGTAGTGAGCATTTCTTTCTGTACGTCTAGATGGTATTTTAATTTTGTTAAACGCTCCAGTCTTATCTAGTACTAACGTTCATGGTTTCTAAGTATTTTCTTATTGTTAAAGCTCAAGTGACACATTACCCAGCTCAACTATATGACTGTCTATTACAGTCCAGGCTATTGTGTAACATACAAATAATACTTATTTACATATAACTATTTTTATGTTCCTTTTGCGCTACTATAATCTTCTCTGTCAATAACATAAGCACAGACTCTTCAAAGGTAGAGGACCTGGTCTGTGTCATGTTGGTCATGTCCTCTACCATACCACTGATTCATCCATAGGCTCTTTCTATTGTCCAACGCATGGCCTCTGGTTTGGAAAGCTCTGCGCCTCCCTGGGGCTGCGGAACACCTTTGAAATTATGTTCGCACACCCATACACGAAAACTTGTGTAAAACACTTGTTCTTCTATTTCATACCACATCATTTATATTTTGAAGTAACTATCAATCTTTCTACAATGTCCTGTGTTAGGGGGCATAGGGATATGCTATCTAACTACTACTTTGTTGTAAATCTTTTCTTCTCACTTTTCTATTACAGAGAATGTTGTTTGAATTCTGGCTTATCTTATTTCTCTTGTGAAGTATAAAAAAAAAAAACGATAGCCGGGAGTGAAGATATCAATTCAATTATCTTTGTTTTGCGAATTTGCCATAAAAGATACAAAAACAGACCAGTAGTCAATTCACAATTCTCTAAAAAACCACCAGTACCATTAAAACACAAAAATATTAAAACAGCAATTAAAAACAGCATTTCAATTCACATTATGATTGTATCTCAATAAAGTCACGTGAGGACACTTCTAACTTTCAGTGAATACTGAATGAAATTACCAAACTCAAAACAAACACCCTCTATATAAGGGTGTTGCCGATGTACAAAAGCAGATCTGTGAATTCTAAATTTGTGCTTATGAAATACCTCACAAAAACATATTCCTTTGTGCTTCATAAGAACGACACAATAAAATGAAGTTGATGGTTGATTGGAGTGAATAACTGATGCATGGTGAAAGGGGCAAACTCCTCCATTGTCCAGTCACAGAAAAAGGTAGGTGTAGTAAAGACCCTAGGTCTCCGAATCCAGTCAAACCCATCTTTGACAAATTTCAATCATGGGATTAGAAGCCCAAATTTAAGATATAAACAGTCAGAGACGCCTCCTGCTTTTTCATATGGAAAACCAAAGTGCATTTGGGTGAAACCTAACAAAGTTTGTCATTCATTTATTTCTCAGTTCGGCATAACAAATTAGATTATGTACTGACTAGGACTGACAGTAACCTTCCTAAGAAGGATTTTTCTGACAATTGAAACATTAGAGATCAGTGAGCACCTGAAGTCCCGCCCTATATCTTGCAATTAATATGCACTTAGTATTGTAGATTGAAAGCATTTCTCTATGTTGTATTAAGTCCAGTTTACTGGAGAAGTGAAACATTGCTTTGGTAGTTCTTTGAAGCTGCTGTGATGTTTTCAGTGATTTAGGGCCACAGACCATAAAATAAGATTTGCTTAGGTTTACTTGTAAATCTATATTTTCATAAACATTACAAATGAATCTAAACATGTTTGTAGCCTGGTTGCTGGGCAAACCATTGACTGCACTGTCTGCATATAAAAACAATGGGACTGGGTGAGAGTGTATATAGGGCATGTCCTGGCCAGCCAACTTGAGATAGCCTAAAGGTCACTGAGTAATTCCCTGCCAATCCCACATAAATGACAATGTATTCACCTGCCAAGTCATAGTGTATACCAGCAGAATTGCTGGCATAAAGTTGGGCAATAGACAATTGGCTTGTCCACGCTCGAAGTCAACAGCCTGCACCACAATTTAGAGTGATTCACTACATCAAAGGCATGTGACAAGTCCATGAAGGCTAGGTGCATTGCTCCACATTTAGCCACAGTGTATTTGTAAGTCAGAAAAAAAAGAATGAGACACTGTTCTATGGTTCCTAGGCCGTGGCAGAAGCAATATTAAATTTCAGAAAGAATAGAATTTGCGTGGGCCCAATTTTCCAGTAGACCCTCCCCGTCACCATTTTCATTACTACATCTAAAATTTAAATCGTCCTGTAACATGCAGGGTCAGCTGTGTCTTCTGTTGGTACACTGGGACGATAATCAAGCGAGTCTAAGAACTAGTGGGTCTAGTGCTTGCAGCAGCCGTCTGCACACTGGTAACTAATGGGGCCCAAAGCTCGACATCATCTTTTAAAAGATCAACTGAAACCCCGTCTGGTCCTGGTGCCTTCCTTTTCAGGCTATTGATAACAGCTGCCTTAACTTCCAGACCATCAAAGTTCACACAGTGATTTATATCCTGCGTTCTCGCAACCATACATATTCTGAAAATGGTCTTCCCATTCAGAAGCAGGTATAACAGTTGTACAGTAGCATTCCCAAAACAAGGGGTACTGACCACGCTTTAAAGTTCACTTCTGTCACACAAATCTCTAACCTGGGCGTGCTCTATTAAATCAAATTTGAAAAATGTTAAATTGAGTTTGAAACGATGGTTGCAATACTAACATCTTTTAAAGGAATGCCATGTGTATAGGTTTTATTTTCCCGCAGTAATCCATTATTGCACCCCCAACCGCAACCCACCGGGGCCTACAAGCAATGGAAGCTTCTTTGAATGAAACTGGGTGTGCAGATTGAGAGCACTCTTACTGGAATACGACGATTTACAAAGTATGAAAATGCTGGTGAAGGGCGGCACAACTGGTTTGAGAACATTAGTGATATCAAGGACACAAAGTGGACCACAACAAGTGGCTTCTCAATCGAATTCATAAAACGTTTAAACCTTTTGAACACAAAAAAAAATTGTGAATAAAGGAATATAAGAGTACGCAGTGGAACGATGAGAAAGATGCCTATCAACAAGAGACTAACAACTACTAGAGCCACTTTCTGTGATGTCGAGAGTATTAAAGATTATGTATTTCACTCTCTGTTATATCAACAGGAGGTCAAAGAGTTTTCGCTACCCCTATGGTTTTGATAAGTTATGCCAATTTGACTTTAAGACAAACTCTAAATATTTGGGTTCAAGAGCCGCATAATTATAAATGCCATCAGTTAAATTATTGAGATAAACACACTATTGTTGCAAAACAGACACTTTAAGACTGAAATTCAACAGCCGCTTGCTTATAACGAGCTATTTTCTGGCTTTCATTACAGAGACGATAATAGTGGGAATAGAAGCAATGTATAATAATGGTTTCTATTACTTTTATCACATGTTTATCAGATTTTAGTGACTGCTGAAGTTCATGTCTTTCTGCATAGGGGAAATTATTGATTATAGCGTTTTAGTCAACTTTGAGTAGCCTCTGGAGGTACTGTTGTTTTATCTTGTGAGATGGACTTTGGTAAATTTCTGGGACAGCCATTATCTGTGAAGAAGTTGTACTTATTCATGGAAGGGCTGTTGCAGACATAGAGGATTATGAGGTATGCCACCTGAGGGGTTTAACATCAAACTATATTCCAACTGTTTGTTGCCAGTTTTACTTAGCACGCCAAACTGGCCATGAGTTGCATGGTGCATACTCTGTAGTCTTGGACTAATTTTTGTTTCTTGAGGACTGGATCAGACCTGTCTAGTTGTAGTGAGAAATAATCGGGTATTTTACCAAAACAACTTTTGAGAGATGTCATATTTTGCAAATCCCCATGAAGTCTTTCTATCTCCGTTTTCTGTAGCTGCACAAGTCTCGCCAGCTATACATATGATACTCTAGAGGTGACGTGCCAAATTGTTCTGATGCCATTAGTTTTTTTTTATGTGCTGAAAGGGAAAACACCTGTTGCAGGGATGTTCATGCCATTTATTAAGTTTCTAGCCTCTTTTCTGCTAATACTCTACTCACGAGGAGGTCCCAGGCCTAGCTCTCCCCGTACTGCTGCATCGCTCTTGCTCCTGTCTTCTCTTTGCTTTGCCCACGTTTTTTGTGTGTCTTCTCTTGCTTTTCCCTTTTTTCTGTCTAACCCCTCCTTGCTAGTCCCTCATTTTCATGGCTTTCGCCTTGCCCTTTTCCCCGTTTTTTTGTGTGCCTTCTCCTTGCTTTTCTCTTGTTCTTACTGCTTTCTCCTTACTTTTTCCAGTTTTTTGAGTGCCTTCCCCTTGCTTTTCCCTAGTTTTTACTGCTTTCCCTTGCCCCCCCCCTTTTTATAGTATGCCTGTTCCTTGCTTTTCCCTCTGTTTCACTACTTTATCCTTGCTTTCTCCTAATTGTTTGTGTGCCTTCTCCTTGCTTTTCCCTTGTTCTCACTGCTTTCTCCTTGCTTTTTCCCCTTGCCTTTTCTCTTTTCCTTGTTTTTCACTGCTTTTTCTGTGCTTTTCCTCCTGTTTTTTTGTGTGCCTTCTCCTTGGTTTTCCCTCATTGTCACTGCTTTCTCCGGAACCTGCAAGCGCCTGGAGACCCTGTTGGGTGATTAGCCATGCTTTGCAAATCCTGATTAATTGACTGATTGAGGAATCCTGTTTAGTTGTAGGGCATTTACTTGTTTGGGACATGGTAAACACTTGAGTGCTCCGTCTCTGGGTAATTTTGTGACAGGCACTCTGTTTGAAGCTTTTAGAGCTTCTGGTCAAGAAGAATAAGTTACTTACTTTCAGTAGCTGTTGTCAGAGTCACCAGATCCTCGGGGTCTGTGCACGTTCCCAACACTTCCACCACAAGACAGCTCCAATACTCTGATTAGATTTATCACAAAGTCTAAGAGAGTCCAAGTGGGGAAAAGGGGATTAGGACGGGAACAGCTGGGAAGGAGACCTGTAGGAAGCAAAAGGTTAAAACACAACATCAAAATTACATCTCATGAAATCAGTACCATGCTACAACTCTAAGCTTCGTCTTTTCCGAAAAACATGAACAACCCTAGAATAGTCCTAAAATTGACTAGGCTTTAGATGACAGAATACCTGAGGAGGAAACAGGAAAAGTTAAATAGGACTTTCAGATTTAAGTACTTTCTTTAGCATGAGAATCAGGAAACACTCTGAGCAATTTCTAAACAACCATATGAATCTCCTTTTAAGAATACATATCAGGAACACACAGCATTACATCTAGAACTCTGGTTTTGTTCTGATCATCTCAGAAAAAACATTGGAAAATGAATTGCGCACATTGCAGATTTTTATATGAGTATTAAACACCATAAAGGATTGTGCACCATGAAATCACACAACGTAGATTCAAGGAACAAATCATGCATCGTGTCAACTTGAAATGCTACCAAGAAAATGTCTTAGAATAGTAGCGCACAGTAATTTACATTATTTATACACGAGGAAAGAATTGCGCGTCTTGCCGATTCAAATGCCACCATACAAATGCCATGAAATGGTAGCGCACAATTAACAACATGAAAAGCACTCAGGGAAAGAATCGCGCGTCTTGTCGATTCAAATGCCACCATGCAAATGCCAAGAAATGGTAGCGCACAATGAATAACATGAAAAAACACTCAAGGAAAGAATCGCGCGTGTTGCCGATTCGAATGCCACCATGTAAATGCCAGAAAATGGTAGCGCACAATGAACAGCATGAATTACATACGAGAAGTGAATCGCGCGTTTCGCCGATTCGAATGCCACCATGTAAATGTCAAGAAAAGGTAGCGCGCAATGAACAACAAAGTTAAATGCTCATGAAACGAGTTGCACGTCTTGCCAACTCGTAAAACATCATGTAAATGTCAAGAAATATCAGCGCGCAATGAACAACAATGTAATAACGAAGTCAAATCTTTATGGAATAAATTGCGCGTCCTCCCTATTTGCAAACCACCATACAAATGTCAAAAAATGGCAGCGCACAAGTAATCTGTTATTCATTTAAGAATTAAAATCAAGAATATGAAAATTCTCAATTACGGTGTTGGGAAATGTCCAAACACCGTCTTACCGCCTGGAAACAGTGATCACCAATGAGAGATGAGTGCAGAAGACTGGAAAATCCAAATAGGCCGCCGGGATAGGAGCTCAGGAAGAAGCTGCTGCTCTGCACCGGGACCTCTGAATAGTGAGCACTGGAAGTTGGTCTGACTCTCTTTTATAGAGTCTTGGCCCAGCCTAGAACCACGCCCAGGCATGTTGCAGGGAAAGTCTCTAGAAGGCCCTGCAAAGGGACCACACCCTAACACACTCTGAATGTCTGCAGCAATACATTGCAAATGTACAGTATTTATAAGCACCTTAAAAATGAATCTTTTGGATGGAATTCTGCAATGCAAAAGGTTAAACAATAACATATCATCACAATGCATAAATTACATTATCTTGCGAGTGCTGTTTTTTTGCATTCTAGATGCCCGTAGAACGTGCACTGTCCTGGTGTTGACAGTACTCCCCTCTCCCAGACGCGCTCTAAGGTCTGGTTTATCTGGATTGATACGATGAAAGCGTCTCACAAGTACTGAAGCATGAACATCAGATGCGGAAACCCATGAATTACTTTCAGGGCCATAACCTTTCCATGAGATTAAGTACCATAGGTTACGCCCTCTCAGTTTAGAGTCCAACACTTTCTTGACTTCATATTCTTCTTCCCCCTGTACTAGAACAGGAGCTGGATGAGGGTGGACCTTTTGGACTGCCTTTTTTAAGAGGGAAGTATGGAACACTGGATGAATCCGTAAATTATTTTGGCAATTGTAGTTTATAGGTCACAGGATTGATTTGCTGAAGAACAGTGTAAGGACCTATAAATTTGGGGTTGAACATGTGCTTCTTCTTGAAGTCTATATGTTTTGTGGAAAGCCACACTTTGTCACCAGGTTGATACTGTGGTCCCTCACAATGTTTCTTGTCATAATGCTTTTTGTATTTTTTGGGGGCTTTTTCTAAATGTTGTTGAATCGATTTCTGAGTTTGATGCAAATGTTGAATGATTTCTGACACAGCTGGAGTGAGAGAACTTTCTTGAGGAATTGTGATGGGTAAGGTGTCAGGATGATAGCCAAACAAACCAAAGAAGGGTGTAACGCCAGTAGAAGTGTGGAAGGAGTTGTTGTAGGCTAACTCAGCTAACCAGAGCATTGATGTCCATGAATTAAGTGCTTTTTCAGCGTAAGCACGTAGGTATTGCTTCAAAGTCTGATTTAGTCTTCCGTTTGACCATCTGTTTGAGGATGGTGGCTAGTAGATAGGGTAGATGTCACTTGGAGTGTTTTACACCATGTCTTCCAGAAGTTGGAGGCAAATTGCGATCCCTGATCGGAGAGGATCACTTTTGGCAGTCCATGATAACGAACCACTCTATTCAGTAAGATAGTTGCCAGTTCACTAGAGGTGGGTAATTTCTTACAGGCAATGAAAGGTCCATATTTCGTGAGACTATCTACTACCACCAGAATTACTGAATGCTGTTGACCCACTGGCAGACCTGTAATAAAGTCTAAAGAGATGTGTTCCCACGGACGACTTGGGGTTGGGAGTGGGTGTAACAATCCTTTCGGTTTTGAATGACTTGTTTTAGTGCGAGCACAGACTTCGCAGTTGTTTACCATTGTTTTTACATCCTTTGTTAAGGTAGGCCACCAAAAATAGCGTTGGATTAATTCAAGGGTTTTAGGAGTACCATGGTGACCTGCTGTAGGTATAACATGCAACCAATGAAACACTATCTTGCGAAGTTTGGTAGTGGCCACGAACAAACAAGCATCGTGAAAGGGTAATCCTTGCTTGATTGATCTTTTCGGATCTGCTTGGGCCCACGCCTGCCATTTTTCAACAGTGAATGAATTGCGGATGTCTTCAAAGAAATCTTCTGTTTTTATGATACGTAGGACCTTGTCAGGAGCAATGATAGCTCTGGAGGTTTGAACTGTAGGCAATGTGGTAGACTCTTGGCGGGACAAGGCGTCAGCTTTGCGATTATCTTTACCAGGCCGGAAGGTTACCACAAAATCAAACTCGGCAAAAAACGGCATCCAGCGTAATTGCCGAGGAGTCAAAAGTCTGGCAGAACTCATGAATTGAAGATTGCGATGATCAGTATATACTGTGACAGTATATTTAGCTCCCAACAAATGATGTCTCCATTCTTTAAAGGTGTCACGAATTGCCAAAAGCTCTTTTTCAGCAATGACATAGTTTTGTTCGGCTTCGTTCAACTTCCGAGACATGTAAGCTACAGGATGAAGCTGACCAGTGTCTTTGTTTCGTTGTGACACGACTGCTCCTATCGCCACATCTGAAGCATCAGCTTCCACAATTAAAGGTCGATCCGCTTCTGGATGATTCAAGACTGGGGCAGTGGAGAAAGCTTCTTTCAAAGTTGAAAAGGCTTGGTCTGCTTCTGGGGACCATACAAATTTTTCTTTCTTTCTTAATAACTTAGTAATTGGAGCCACTGTCTGGGAGAAATGATTGATGAACCTCCGGTAAAAATTTGCAAAGCCCAGGAAACATTGTACATCACGAACAGTCTTTGGGATGGGCCATTCAGATACGGCTTTTACTTTCCTTTCTGCCATCACCATACCTTGAGGGGTAAGGATAACCCCTAAAAACTCAACTGTGGTAACATGAAACTCACACTTGGTTAGCTTGCAATATAAATGGTGTTTACGAAGGGCTGCCAAAATTTTCTTGACATGTTGAACATGTTCATTCTCATTGTCTGAGTAGATCAAAATGTCATCAATGTAAACTATGGCAAAGATATCGAGGTACTCTCTAAGAACGTCATTTAAGAAAAATTGAAATGCTGCTGGAGCATTGCACAGACCAAAAGGCATGACAGTGTATTCAAAAAGGCCATATCTTGTTTTGAATGCCATTTTCCATTCGTCACCCTCTCTCATTCTGACCAAATGGTAAGCACCTCGAAGATCAAGCTTCGTGTAGATTTTTGCTTTCTTTACTTGTTCCAGTAAGACCGGAATTAGAGGCAAAGGATATTTGTTCTTGATGGTGATTTTATTCAAGCCCCTATAGTCGATACAAGTTCGAAGCTCTCCGTTCGCTTTTGAAACAAAAAACAAAGGAGAAGCTGTGGGAGACTTAGAGGGGCGGATGAAACCATTCTCTACGAATTGATCCAAGTATTTTCGTAAATGTTGATTTTCATGTTCTGACAGGGCATACACATGACAGTTGGGAAGTATCCCCCCTGGGACTAGATCAATTTGACAGTCATAAGATCTATGAGGAGGTAAGTTCTCTGCTTCCTTCTCATCAAATACATCTTCATAAGACGAATACTGTTTGGCCAACTGAACTTCTTTCTCTGCGGCGGTAGCTATGTAAGAATGGCGAACTTCTTATTCTTGAGTCCTTTGGAGACAATGTTCTTTACATAGCACTGATGAGAACACGATCTTTTGTTCTGCCCAATTAATCTCTGGATTGTGATGAGTTAACCATGGCAAGCCAAGGATGATCCCATACTGGGGAGTATGGATCACTTCAAGGATGAGTTCCTCTTTATGTTTCTTTCTTTGATTTTTACCTTCACAAATTATTGTCAAGGGGACAGTCTGAAGAGTTATCGGACCTCCAGTCAAGAGTTTTCCATCAACTGCCTGGATGGTTTCTGGGGTCTTCTTTTCAATACATGTGATTCCCCAAGCACAAACCAATTGGGCGTCAACAAAGTTTCCGGTAGCCCCAGAGTCGACTAGAGCCTTCTTGAAATAGGTCTTTTTTTTACCTGAACTCTTATTCCCAATTTTAGATGTTTGGATTGTGAAGGATCCACGGTGACACCCAAGAGCAACCCTTCTCTGCAACTTGGGTGCTTTAGATTTTCCGACTCGACTGAGGCATTGGTTGCAACTTTCTGAACTGGGCCTCGCTTGCTCTTTGTTTTGATTGGACAATCTTTGGCGAAATGACCTTTCTGCCCACAATAGAGACATTGCCCATTTTGTCTGCGTAGATCCTTTTCATCTTTGGTCAAAGGTCTCCCTGATGGTTCCAATTTCCATCGGTTCCGGCGTTCTTTCTCTCGGAGTTCTTGAGCCTTTGTTATCATGAGCATGCCAAGAATGTTTTTCAGTCTTTTTACGCGTTCCTTTTCGTTCATTTAAATGATGATCATGCCTCAAGACAAGGTTTATTAAATCTTGACAGTTTGCAGGTTGTGGGTCAATTTGCGCTAAGATGTCTTTTAGCTCCTCTTTGAGTCCCCTGTAAAACAAGGCTGCTTGTTTTTCTTCAGGCCAGGATGTCTCAGCGACCAGCCGATTAAAGTTGGCTAAATATGACACTAAGTCCTGATTCCCTTGGCGTAAGTCTAATAATTCACGATCTGCTGACTGTGTTACGGTTCTACGATCGAAAACTCTCTCAACTTCACGAACAAAATTTTTCCAGTTGTATAACAGGGGACTATTTTTATGCACAAGAGGAATAGCCCAGGTAGCTGCATCTCCAGACAGATATGACAACAAGAAAGCTACTTTATACTGGGCGTCGGGGAAAGTTTGTGGTCTGCAGGTGAAGTGAAGTTCCACTTGAACCAGAAAAGATTGCGCTTTCAAGGGATCACCTGAGAAGCGTTCTGGGGGAGCTAAAGGAATGGCTGAAGGAACATTGAGAGAAATGTTAGTCGGATTACCTCCAGAAGTCTGAGAAGAAGTACCTGGCAAAGACACACCTGTGGGACTTTGTTCTTTCTTCTCAACCTTATTCTGTAACTGACTCACCCTCTCAGCTAGACTATTTGTCAAATCCTTTGATGATACCACTTCTGATTGGAGCTGGGTGTTAGCCTTGTCTAGCTCGTCCAGTGTGGCCATGCTGAGAACATACACAAACCAGGAGGATAATAATTTGTGGGCTAACTATTCTGTCAGAGTCACCAGATCCTCGGGTCTGTGCACGTTCCCAACACTTCCACCACAAAACAGCTCAATACTCTGATTAGATTTATCACAGAGTCTAAGAGAGTCCAAGTGGGGAAAAGGGGATTAGGACGGGAACAGCTGGGAAGGAGACCTGTAGGAAGCAAAAGGTTAAAACACAACTTCAAAATTACATCTTATGAAATCAGTACCATGCTACAACTCTAAGCTTCATCTTTTCCGAAAAACATGAACAACCCTAGAATAGTCCTAAAACTGACTAGACTTTAGATGACCGAATACCTGAGGAGGAAACAGGAAAAGTTAAACAGGACTTTCAGATTCGAGTACTTTCTTTAGCATGAGAATCAGGAAACACTCTGAGCAATTTCTAAACAACCATTTGAATCTCCTTTTAAGAATACATATCAGGAACACACAGCATTACATCTAGAACTCTGGTTTTGTTGTGTTCATCTCAGAAAAAACATTGGGAAATGAATTGCGCACATTGCAGATTTTTATATGAGTATTAAACACCATAAAGGATTGTGCACCATGAAATCACACAACGTAGATTCAAGGAATAAATCACGCAACGTGTCAACTTGAAATGCTACCAAGAAAATGTCTTAGAATAGTAGCGCACAGTAATTTACATTATTTATACACAAGGAAAGAATTGCGCGTCTTGCCGATTCAAATGCCACCATACAAATGCCAAGAAATGGTAGCGCACAATGAACAACATGAAAAGCACTCAGGGAAAGAATCGCGCGTCTTGTCGATTCAAATGGCACCATGCAAATGCCAAGAAATGGTAGCGCACAATGAATAACATGAAAAAACACTCAAGGAAAGAATTGCGCGTGTTGCCGATTCGAATGCCACCATGTAAATGCCAGAAAATGGTAGCGCACAATGAACAGCATGAATTGCACACGAGAAGTGAATTGCGCGTTTCGCCGATTCGAATGCCACCACGTAAATGTCAAGAAAAGGTAGCGCGCAATGAACAACAAAGTTAAATGCTCATGAAACGAGTTGCACGTCTTGCCAACTCGTAAAACATCATGTAAATGTCAAGAAATATCAGCACGCAATGAACAACAATGTAATAACGAAGTCAAATCTTTATGGAATAAATTGCGCGTCCTCCCTATTTGCAAACCACCATACAAATGTCAAAAAATGGCAGCGCACAAGTAATCTGTTATTCATTTAAGAATTAAAATCAAGAATATGAAAATTCTCAATTACAGTGTTGGGAAATGTCCAAACACCGTCTTACCGCCTGGAAACAGTGATCACCAATGAGAGAGGAGTGCAGAAGACTGGAAAATCCAAATAGGCCGCGGGGACAGAAGCTCAGGAAGAAGCTGCTGCTCTGCACCAGGACCTCTGAATAGTGAGCACTGGAAGTTGGGCTGACTCTCTTTTATAGAGTCTTGGCCCAGCCTAGAACCCCGCCCAGGCATGTTGCAGGGAAAGTCTCTAGAAGGCCCTGGAAAGGGACCACACCCTAACACACTCTGAATGTCTGCAGCAATACATTGCAAATGTACAATATTTCTAAGCACCTTAAAAATGAATCTTTTGGATGGAATTCTGCAATGCAAAAGGTTAAACAATAACATATCATCAATGCATAAATTACATTATCTTGCGAGTGCTGGGTTTTTGCATTCTAGATGCCCGTAGAGCGTGCACTGTCCTGGTGTTGACAGCTGTCTTCCTAGTGGATATTCTATCTACTTGCAGATTCCTACCTTAGGATATCCCCATCCAGATGCCAGACTGGATTTGAAGCATTTTGAAGCTATGACCCTGCACGCCACTAGGTGGACTCTTGCAGCAGCACACTGGTTCCAAACAAACCCAGAAGCGACAGAAGAGGAGTGGCATGAAGGCGCCACCTCTGCATGCAGATGTCAGCTTCTTATCTTTTCCCTTCCATGCCCCCTCCTATTCCACCTCCCCCCCTTTTCAGATGCAAACCATGAACAATTGCTAGACTGTGCTAAAGACTAACTTGCGACCATTAGAGTTATAAAAAAGAAACCAGTCCACAGACGGTTTCATAGACTACCCACCAGAAAGAGAGTTATCAAAGGTAAGTAACTAGTTCTTCAGATGGATACTTCTAACTCCAGATTCCTTACCATGGAATAGGTACTGAAGCAATAAACGCCCAAGGCAGTGGGTCTGCAGAGAGGGCTCAGACCAAAAAGTCTTGCAGAACTTGCAGAGCTGGTACAGTGTCCTTCACACCGGACCAGGCTGTCTAGAGAATGGTGTTCTGTAAACAAATGCATTGTTACCAACATTGCAGCCTAGCAGATGTCAAGGTCTGGCAATTTGGAGGATATAAGCCCTTGTTGAATTTGCTGTAAGACCTTCTAGAGGCTGCTTCCTTTCCAGTGCATTGCAGATCTCAATGCACAGGACTATCTACTTCAACAAGTTCTTCATCTGCACAGCCTTCCCTTTCTTTACTTTAGACAACCTCACAAAAAGTTGATTGTTCAGTTGTTGTATGATCCTTGGACTAATTTACCTTAAAGCCTTTTTGGGTCCAATCAATGGACCCTCTCCTTTTTTTTCCAGGGGAAAGATGAATAAAGAATTCTGGTAGAGTGATAGACTACCCAACGTGGAAGGGTGTCATGACGTTTGACGAGAAAGCCAACCAAGTTCTCACCACCAATTTGTTGGAAACCATGGTGTTAGTTGGGTGCACAAACAGCACCTGCAATGCACTCACACAACAAGCTGATTTAATCGCAATAAGGAAGACAGTATTCAAAGTAAAAAGTCGCAGCGAGCAGCTGTCACAGGCCAAAAGGGTGCACATATAAGGAATGTTAAGACCAAGTTAAGATACCACTGAGGCATCACAAACAACTTGGGAGGGAATGAGTGTCAAACCTTAAAGAAATTTCATCACATAAATGTATCTAATCAATCACTGTTGGTCTGGCACACCCAGAAAGTCTGAAAGAGCTGACAAATAACCTTTTACACTATCCACTGCAAGGCCTTGCTGGGCCAAAATACATAACAAATATAAGGAAGTACAACAGTATTCCCTGCAAGAGGTCAGTGTCTTAGGCACTAAACCAGATTAAAATGTATCCCAGTCTCAGGCATAAATGGATTTCATGGAGAGGTTTCTGACAGCGAGAATAACTCCCATCACTTCAAACACAATTAATTGCCGCTACTCAGTCTCAACACACAGAGGTGTAGATTGTGTAGATGACAAGGAGGAGGACCCTGCCCTGACCTCGCAAAGTGGTAGCCTAAACAGAGGAAAGATGCTCAGGCCCTGCAATTCTGGGTACCACATTCACCTGGCTCTATCTGAGGCAAATAGTTTGACTTGGGCCAGGTCATTCTTGATCTTTTTCAGAACGCAAGACAGGATAAATAGTGTCAGAAATACAGCTCCTAACAAGTGCCCTTGTAGACATATCCAATGCACAAAATTGTGGCCTTTGCGTGTTCTTGATGGTGGCAAAAAGTTCTAGCCAGAGTTTTCCCCACTTGTGGAAGATGCCTGTGCCACCTGAGGATCCAGACGCCATTCGTAATCTGCCAGATGACGTCTGCTCAGTTTGCCCACTCAAGAATTCTGGGACCTTGCCATGTAATTGGCAACAGGAAAGGATTCCCTGGTGCTACAACCCCCTTTAAGGACACAAAGCCTTCAGGCACAGGACCCAGGACCCCACTCCACCCTGCATGTTGCAGTTCAACATGGAAGTGGTGTTATTTGTGAGAATCTGCACACGTCTCCCATTGTTGGATGCTAGGAAAGCTTTTACAGCCAGATGAATGGCCAACGAATCCAGCAGACTGATTTGTAGCTGGTCCTTCCCTGGACACTAGATCTTGAGTCATCTCTTCAGAGACATGTTTGGTATTGAAAAGGCATTCTTGATACTGGGTCCATTGGGATTTCACGTTCCACTGCAGGGTTCACAGGCCACCTGGCATAGTTGACAAGCAGGATGCACGAAGCTAAGAGGGAACAAAGCCTCAGAGCCCCTCTCACCTGGATCGAGTGTTGAACATCAGGATCACAGCCCAGATGTCCTGGGCTTGTTGCTCTGGAGGAAAAGCCCTGACCTTCACCATACCCAAGATCGTGCCTTTGGATCGAAGCCTCTGGGAGAGAACTAGGTGGGACCTTGGCTTGTTTATGGGGAAATCCAATAAAGACAAAAATCCGCCATCTGCAGGACGTGGTCCACGACTGTTTGCGGCAAGCTCCCCTTCAGCAGCCAGTCATCGAGGTATGGTAATATAGAGACTCATGACCCCCAAAGATGGGCAGCAGCCATCACCATCACTTTTATAGACACCAGAGGGAGCTGGTGAGGCCAAAGGAGATCAGAGAAAAACGAAAATGCTCCTGGTCCACCTTGAACCGCAAGTAATGCCTCTGGGACAGTAGGACAAGTAAATGAAGATATGTGTCCTATATATATATATATATATCTAAGAACACCATCCAATCTCCTGGGTCCAGAGTAGCTAGGATCTGGGTTGATGTGAGCATTTTTAATTTGTCTGTGCACAGAAAAGGGTTTCAGAGGTTGGAGGTCCAAGCAAGGCCTGAGGCCTCTGTCCTTCTTCAAATCAGGAAGTAGCAGTAGTAGGGAGTAGCAACTCCCATCTGAGTCTGGAACCCTCTCTGTGGCACCTTTAAAGAGCAACAGGTGAACAAAAGGTTACTGGATTGACAATTTGTCTGTTGAAATTTGTCCTTGTGTGGGAGGAATATTGGTCAGGGAGGAGAGAAAAGCTAGAGTGTAGCCCTTTGTAATAATTTGCAAGAACCATTTGTCAAGTGTAATGGATCACCAACCCACTAGGAACTGCTGAAGCCTGCCTTCCTCTGGGTGCGCATACACCACTAAGGACAAATTGAAGAGGTTTGTTGTAGCAGTGGAAGAGGAGGTAGAGGAATGATGACCCTGCTAGCCAGCATGCTGGGTAACTGTTCTGGATTCACATCCACAGCTGTGAAAGGACTGGGCTGTCTATACATATGTGCTAGACTCTTAGGCTAGCTCTAAATTTTCTGAACTGGTGCAGAGATTGTATGGCTGGTGTCAAAAAGCCCTAAGAGATGCACTGTGGCTCTGCTGTATTTGAAGTATTTCAAAGAGGAGGAGTACCTTCTACCCAAACAGGCAAGACCTTTCAAAGGGCATATACATTAGAAAAGCGTGTACATTACTGGGAAAACCAGTGGACCTCATTCAGGCATATCTCTGAAGGAAGATGTTGGTACTGACTGCTCTGGCAATTCTGTCTGTGGTATCCAAACTCGCACAGAGAAACAAGTTACTTACCTTTGGTAACGCTCTTTCTTCTGGGTACTCCATCAAACAGCGATTCCTAACCTTTACAATAATCCCAAGTCATTAGATGGGATCTAGAAGCCCTTCACAGCTGTGCTTTTACGTGCAAGTAGGTGGCACTGTGTGGATCTGCATTGACTTCATTCTGCTCCCAAAGTGACTGAATGAACCTGATATAGGAGCCATCCCATGCGCTGATGTCAGTTTCTTCCTTAACTCTATCCATGCCCACAAACATGGAGCCTGGAAATTGATTACAGGTACTAGTGTGTAGATCTCTGGTTGGGACCTTTTTAGATGCAAAAAGAGACCATTCTATAGAACAGGGAGGGGCAAGGGCAGTGAGGAATCTGCGGTTAGACAGACTAATCATCAGAAAGGGCATTACCAGAAGTAAACATCTTGTTTGCCTGATGGCTACTTTTAACCAAAGATTCTTCACCTATAGAATAGATACCGAAGCAGTACTTCCCAGTACTGGTGGGCCTGTGGAATGGGTTCAGACAAAAAGTCCTGCTGGACCAAACAGGAAAAATAGCCCTGGAGGACCTTGTTATTAAGGCAGTAATGCTTCACGAACATATGCCTTGACACCCACGTCTTATGGCACCATAAGAGTTGTCCAAAGCAGGCACTCTGCATGGCAACGAGGTGGTAGCAGCTTTGGCCCTTTCAGAATGAGCCCTCAAACCCTCTAGGGGATGTTACTTACCCATTGCAAATCAGACCTTAATGCAGAAAACTATCCATCTGGACAAATGTCTTTTCTGCATCACCTTGCCTTTCCCTGCTCCAAAGAACCCCAATGAGCTGACCGTCCAACCGGAAGTCTTTAGTGCGATCGATGTAAAAGCTTGAACATCTTTTGGAGTTCAGCCAGTGAGTCCCTCCACCTCTTTCAAGGGGTAAGGCAAAGAAGATGAGCAAAGTGGGGTGATGGCTTGTCCAATGTGAAAATTAGTCTTAACTGTAGGCAAAAAAGACACCCTGGTTTTGGTTTTCTCAACACCAGTTTGTCCGACAAAAAAGAGGTGTAAGGCAGTTGCCTGCAGCTCAGTCAAGTGGTAGGCTAAAGTAACTGGAACATGGAAAACAGATTTCAGTCAGGAGAGGAAATGCAAAACTACACATCAGCTTGAACGGAATGCACATAAGAAAGAACCAAACAGATCCCATTGTGGGATCACAAAGAGGTTGGGAGGCAACATATATATCAAACTTTTTAAAAACCTCATCACAATAGGTGACTTAAACAAGGATGGCTGGTCAGGTAAATGCAAAAAGTCAAAACGACTGACAGATAACCTTTAATAGTGCCCACTGCAAGTCCTTGAAGGGTCAAAGACAAAACAAACACTAAAATGTCAGCAAGTTTAGCCTGTTGCAGGCTCCACACCAAGACAAAAGCCTGTCCCAGTGCACTGCATAAATGATTTTGTAGAGGGGATCTTCGTAGCAAGGATAACAACCACAACCTCAGGAGGTCGATGGAACACAGTCAAGTGCTGTTGCTCAACCTCCATGTATGGAGGTGTAGACTGCACAGGCTTAGGTGCATAACCCTGCTCCGCTGCGGATGGCAGAAGGTCCTCCCATTGAGGGACAGATGCTCCAGAGTCACTAGAATAATTTGGACCCAGTTGTTCCTGATCTTCGGAACTCATGGCAGGAAAGGCAATGAGGGAAAGGCGTGCCAGAGTCCCATTCTCCACTATAGCCTGAATGCATCTCCTAGATGGGTTTCTTGGGAACTCCAGGGAGCAAATGTGACACCGGGCATTCTCGATTGTGGTGAAAATATTTAAGCAGGGTTCACCTATTGCTGGAAGATTGCTACACCAACTGAGGATGCAATAGCTTTTGTGATCCTCCATGTGTTAGCAGCCCAGTTCATATGCCTAGGAATTCAAAAATTACGCCGAATGGTTCGCAACCAGATATATGGCTTGGTGTCCAGCTAAATGCAGAGGCAAAGAGCCTCATGGCACAGGACCAAGAAGCCCACTCTGCCTTGCTTGTTGCAGTAACACATGATAGCAGTGTTGTCGTCTGTGGTAACCTCCATTATCCTCACATTCATGGTTACTGCAAAGGCCTCTGACAAAAGGTACATGGCTTGTAACTCCAACAGACTGATGTGAAGTTGGGTTCCACAAGAGTCCTGTGGTCTCCACCACATCCAGGTGACCTCGTCAACCAAGTAGCAATGCATCAGTCACCACTGTTAACTCTGGGTGGAAAAAGAAAAGGGATCTGCGAATAGAAATGTGGTTAAGCAGCCACTAATGCAGATCCCCTGCAGACTCCTCCAAAACCTGGAAGAAATCTGGCAGGGTCTTTTGATGCTAGGCCCACTAAGACACAAGATCCTACTGCAAAGCCCGCATTTGCCACCTGGCACTGTCGATAAGCAGGATACAGGAAGCCAATAGGCCAAAAAGCTTAACAACCACTCTCACTGAGATCCAAGACCGAGAATGAAATATTGTGACTATATCCCAAATGTCCTGGATCAGTGTAAAGAGGGAAGCCCAGTAACAACACTGAATCCAGAGTGGTTCCAATAAAGATGAGCCTCTGCGAAGGAGTCATGTGTGACTCAGGCAAACTGACAGTGAACCCCAACAATGTAAAGGGGATTCAACTTCATCCGACTGAATGTGACGAACCTGGCTTCAAGAACCAGTTGTGACGGAAAACAGCCTCAATCTCCAAAGATGTGCTGCAACCACCCACCATCTCTCTGGCTCACATCTAAGGCCTCAGTAATCTAAAGGAGAAAACAGAGTTACGTTTGTTTATGCCTTCCCTATTGGCAGAGTTTCCAAGTTTAAGAGGTTCATGATACTATACTTCTATGTATAATCTTACTCCAACATTCCCTTAATCCCCACTGGCCTGAAAACTCTCTCACACTAGACTCAAGTTCCTATTAAGCAAGAACCTGTAAAATGGAAGTATGGGCAGGAACATTTCTATAATATCCCTTTCTGCTCGACCCCCCTCTCTCTGAATTACACCTTCAAAATGAGTCTTCTACAAGGACTGAGTCCTTTCCACTGACCACACATCAGCAAAATCCCAAGGGAACTTTACAGAAAAACATGAATTCCTAAATTCATGTAATTCGGATTTAGCAAGTCTCTTTCACAAAGTGCCATCTTTAATCGTTTTTTCTCTGAATACCGATATACACATATACATAAAAGTATTTCACTGTATCTTTCCTCCTTGTAGATTCTTTCGAAACATAGAAGGCAACAGCGCTGAAAGGAAGGTCTACCATCAAAGAAGGATGGTAAAAGTTCATACAGGACGGCAAGTTCCTTTTATTACCTATTTTTTTTTTTAAAAACATGTCTTGATTAGTATTTGACAGTTCTGGCATCGGAGAGTCACAGGGGGTTGACGTGCTCGACCCTCCCTCCAGTTATTGATTTAGAGAGTTCCTTTTATTAACTATAATAACACCATGCACCGTACTAGGTTTGTTGAATAGATCGCTGGTGTTTAAAATGTCTTTATTTGTTATTTCTTTTCAGGACCCTCTATGCTCACCACCTCCTGGATCGATGCCTTCTCTGGAAAACTAGGTGAGTTGTTTCCAAAAAGACTAGCCAGGTCACAAAAAAATTATTACCCCTTGAGTACAGTAGTCCAGAAAACAAGAAGTGTGAAAAAATCCATCCAGAAATATAATAGGCAAAAAACATGGACCCAAATGCTGAAAACTTCTAAATTGCTGGCAAATGCGTTGGCTCTTGGTTATGCCTTAAATCTGCCTCTAGAACCATACTGTGAGACTAGTGGGGTGGGGCCGCCAGCGTGCAGTCAGGGAACACTAAACCATGTTTTTCGGCTCTCAGCAGCACATGCTGACGGGCAGCGGAATCTGCCACACTGTTCTACCATCCTGCCGCCTGGATCCTGGCCAGGCAAAACCTTGACCAACATGAGCATCTTGAAAATGTCCTTCTGCAGGAAGCCAATCCGAGGGGAAATATCCAAAATAGGATGAAGGCCTCAGTCCTTGTTCTTCATCAGGAAATAACAGGCATAACATCCAGCACCTATTTCCATGGGCAGCACGCTCCCCTTTGGACAAGAGGGTCTGCACTTCCTGCAATAGGACTGCCAGGTGGCCCTCTTAGAGCTGCCCCTAAGAGTCCTTTAAGAGTAGGTGGAAGATGTGACAGGAAAAAAAAGAAAGGTAGGACGTAGCCCGGTTGGACAATTATGAGGACCCATCTGTCTGATGTAATCTTTCCCCACCCCTGAAATTAGTGTTTGATCCAGCCTCCTACTGGGTGGGCATGAGCTGCTCTAGGTAAGTTAAAGTGGCTTGGAGGCTATTGGAAATGGACCAGGGGGCTGAGAAGATCGGTGTCACTGTTGACCAGCTTATTATCATTCTGATCCTCATCCCCCTTCCCAAAAGGACTTAGGCGCTTACTGTGGTGGCAGGGGGAGGGATGCAAGCCTGGCATTGTCTGTATGCCACCCCTTTGTTAAGTACTTGCCTAGTAAGAGATGAAAGGCCCAAAGAACCAGCTGTGGCCCAGCTTTCCTTAAAACGTACCATTGCTGAACCTGTTTTTTCGGTAAACAGGAGAGACCCGCCAAATGGAAAACCATACGGGAGGATTGGACATCTCCAGAAAAAGCAGAATATTTCATTCAAGCATGGCGAAAAAGGATCACACTAGGACCGACTGCTCGGTCTAAGCACTCATTGGTGTCCATGTCAAACCTAATGACATTTAGCAGCTTTGTGGCCATCCCAAATGGGTTGTGTCAGGGAGCCTCAAAAGTCTGTTGCGATGCTGCTAGTGACTTGGGAAATTTGGGGTGCTTCGAAATCAACTACAATATAAGCTCATTGGTGGATTAGTAGTGAGATGATATGGCACATTTACACCCCTGCTTGTTTTTTTTCCAACTTATATTTAGACTGACCCAAAGATTTTGACTGTGACAAAGACCCATTGTGGAAATGATATAAGGGGAGCAGGTCCCTGCTCTTGACTTCGAAAGGGGGTGGGACTTACACATTTCTTCTGGTGTTTGGCAACACAAGGCCCCATTATAAGGTCTAAGGTGACCTTCACGTTTATGAGGGAGTATTCCTCACATTATTTTTGTCCTGAGACCAAAACACCAAAGGTAAATCTGGTAGGTGTCAGTCTCAGCCATCAGTTTGCGAAAGTCCTTCAATAGTTTAAACCTTAGTAGTTCTTGGAGTAGACATAGTTCTCTAGCACACTGGTTGCAATTTTTGGCAAAGTGGTTGTCACACAATGAAGAAATGGAATAGCAGAGCTCCGGATCCACGACTGAAGGTGCAAAAAGAAAAGAACGGCAGTTTGCATGCAGTATGGCCTGTACGGGCTCTGCTCTGTCACTTCTGTGGTGAAACTGATTAAATGCACAGCACCACCAACCAGCATGCAAGAACACTACTGTGAAAGTTTCTGGATCCAGTTTGCCGCCTCGGGATTACTCTAAAGGTGAGGAATCTGGGTTAAGACTACCAAACAGAAAACATACTTGACGGCTTCCTACTTGTCATGTATTGTCTGAGCCAGAAAGTCCACTGGGACTGCCAGCATGATTTCGCTGGCCAAGACCCAAAGGGCATATGCATAGTAGCCCTTACAGGCAGCCACGTTCGTGGAGTGCAACGCCAAACTACCAGAAAACAAGCACACATGTATCAAAGCCATCAGTCCTTTTGGGGTCCATATCCAGAGAACTGGTTGTAAACAAGTTAGTTTTCATTCTCTGGTCGAGGCTTGTACAATAAGGTCCTTTAGAGCAGGGTTCTTGGTGAAAATGTCCAATCACCAAGTGCAGATCTATGACCCAACTCTGCCTGCTGGCTAAGACGCAGGCAAGAACATAGTTCGACCTAGTGGTCATCAAGGAATCTGTGAGGGAATCAATAGATGGTGGCAAGAGCTAGAACGTTGTTGGATCCGGCAGTAGAATGTACGTCTAAGCAGTTGTTTTAGTATTAATGGAGGGTACATGTAATTAAAGTATTTGTGCTGCCTTCCCAACTACCATTACAAATGCTATACTTTCTTCCATTGGTGTTTCACATGAAAACTCAAGTTCTGTCTCAGGGGAGGTATCATGCTCATTGTCACTTTGTAAATTAAGGCATATGGCATCATCATATGTGTCATGAGGTGGGAACAAGCTAACCTCCCCACTATCATCTTCAATATCCTGAGGTGTACCTTACAGTGGCACAAGATCAGAATTAGGGCCAACAAAACAATGGAGTCTCTGTTATTAGCTGTGATGTGGTAGAAATACAGGGTTAAAGTCTGAATGGATGACAACTGGTTGTGTCTGTGGAATCACATTGCGCAAATCAGTCAAGCTCAAGCGTATGTTGGTTCGGGATACCATATGGGTGTCAGCACTGGATCATTCTCCAGCTCCAGTGGCATCGGAGTGGATCATGGGGCTAGAATGGAAGTCTGAGCTAAAGTAGATCTAGGCCCGGTAATAAGTCCCAAGGGGACAGAAGGCGCAGAGGAATGACTCCCACTGCCAGTATCTTAACTAGAGACCCCCACAGTTCAGTGGGGCTCAAACACATGCCAGAGGGAGTTGGAAGGGCACTAAAAATAAAAATGTTCCAGATGGAGTCGGAGGGGCATTAAAAATTTGCAGCACAGCCTCTTGGAAGGCTTCGATCTGCTGCAGGGCTGATGATGGCCCAGGAAACACAGGGAATATCGGATCAACTGCGGAAACGGTTCAGTGGCCGGCAATGTCAATGGAGTGAGGCTTACATCTTTACGCCCTTGAGTGAGGAGTGGCAGGATGGAGGTTGAGTCTCACTTCATTGGCTATCTGTGGTTAGACTTGGACTTGTCAGAGAACTTAAAGCAGAAGTGGAGCGGTCACAGGAGCAGTCCTTTAACCGGAATGGAATCTGCACAAAGCCTGTACCTTTCCTTATGTACAGTGACTTACAACTTTGTCTCCTGGTATCTATTCGCCTTTGGGTGGATTAGGGTGCACTTTTCACTTTGAATGAGTGGTTTGTGAAGAATTAAGCACCACAGGCACATAATGCAAGGGACCGAAACTGACTCCTACAGTCACGGCACAGCTTGAATCCTTTAGTTTTCAGTGTTGGTATTGTTCCCTAGCACATTGTGAAAAAGGTTTCAGAAGACTAACAGAGCTGGGAACAGAGTTCGGCATCCGCATCGGAAGAAGTGAAAAGAAAGAATCTGACGTCAACGTGCAGGGGCAGCATTTATATGTTATTCAGCTCCATCACTTCCCGGGAGGTAGGAAGCCAACATGGAGCTGCATGATGCAAACTAGTGGTACATGGGAGCATTGGTTCTAAATTCTCAAACGCCAGACAGGCCCTCTGAGGGATTGTGGAAGGTGAGAAATCTGTGGACTGAAGTATCCAGAAATTTGGGTTTTGCGAAATTTGGGCCTCTTAATATCCCTTTCCAATATCCAGTTTACATCTTCTTCTAAGACTACCAGGTTTGGTTGGATGGAATGACTACCCACAGCTAACCTTAATGCTACTTCTTGCCCCGATATTTGAATAACCTTCTGGCCTCGGTTAACTTTTACTTTCTGAAGCTATATGAGGATTGATGTGGCTGCAGCTCTTCAGACAAGGCTTCCGTGAGACAGGTTACAGAAGATGGAGACTGAAGAAGGGCAAGTGAAAGGTGTTTATCAACATTAATTCCCATTTTCTATTACCCATTCACAAAAACGTCTATGGTATGCGCCCCCTAGGGCTCTGTGTACCAGTGACCAGCTTCTGCAAAGCAGAGGCACTTGTTGGTGCCACTGGAACAAGAATAGATGAAAATGTCAAAGTGGGCACAAAAACTCCTGGCTGCTGATGACTCTCAAACTTACATATAGTGTACTTTTCTGCCCAGTATGTATAGGTGGTAAAGGAGGCTGGTTAGGATCTGCTGCAAAGGCCACAACTCCCTATATGTGAGAAAGGCAAGATATATATTTTTAAGACCTGACACTGAATTGAATTAAATGTGAATCTGCAAGTAACAGAGCGTTACAAGTGTACGAAAAAGCTAGCGATAATGACTCACAATACATTTCCTACTATGAGAGTTGAGAACATCAAGAAAAGCTTTGGAGGGAACAAAAGGGATCAATGCTAGATAGTGCTGTACTCTCCTTTCTAACTGATTCTCATACTATGAGGGGCATGCTGCTTTGTGCGGTCATATTGGCAGAAGCCTCGTTTTGTCCCCCTTCTACAGGAGGAGTCAAGCACACCACACATCCACAGCTGACTCCCCTGGACAGAGATATACTTCATTCCAGGTGCTGCCGGTGGGGAAACTGCTTCAGGAGTGCAGGGGCACACGCACTTTCTCTCAATTAATAAAGCACCAGTCATCTGGACCAAAGATAAGTAGTGCAGATAAAAATCCAGAATGAGAGCCAAAAGAAAATAGAAGCTGGAGCTGCTGTAAACTCATGGAGAGAACTGAGTTGAAGGATGCGGCAAGCTGCATTATGAAAGAAGGCAAAAATGAGAGGCAGCTTCCACCACACATGTAGCACCACTATCCAAACCTGTCAGAAGTTGATAGTAATTTCTAAAGTCCCCTGTTTCTTTGCTGTAAAAGTCACATAGCTTATTTGCCCTCCTGTATGTGAGAAAGCGGATAGTTCTTTATTTGTAATGGAAGCTTGTATCCTTACTTTTCCTGTTACTCAAGGTGTACGATTGCCACCCCCGGTATAGCATTAAAACACTGTTCAGGCCGATCCAGGACTAATGTGTTCTTAATAATAAAACTTCTCTGGTTCATTTGCCCTTTGAAAGGTAGCACCCCATGAAGTGGCCACGCTGCTGCTTCTACACAAGAGTGCACCTGAAAACCTAAACCCCCCTAGCTGATCCAGCATAAAAGGGCTCCTCCATTTGACCTAGCAAAAGGCTCAATCAATATGCTGTACGATTGTCACCTCATGATGACCACAGAGTACAGGCAACTATACCTGGGCCATCATGACCGTGCAATGGCCCTCAAACTCTGAATGGAAGGAGAGATATATGGGTGAAGAGCCATCTCCAATGCTTCAAATGCAAGTACCTGTTCATGTCAGTCCAAATGAGGAATGGCTGCTGGGATATCTGAAGGCACCAATGATGTGTTAGCTGGAAACCATCATCTTGAGTTAGCTTTACCTCTGGCATCATACAATCTCATGAATTGAGAAAGAAACCATATGAAGCTCCTCCATATCAACATGCACACAATGTTCCATGTGCATGTCTCTTACATTCAAATGAGTCCATAGCCATGAGGAGATATCACTTCTTTCAGCACGTCCACTACGATCTCATTCCCACAGTGATTTGGGAATACCAACATTTTAACTAAAGGTAGTGTGGTGCTCGGATATGTTTAAGGCCATTACATGAAGAATTCTGACCTAAAGCTGACATATTATCCACCTTCTTTGCTGGCAAACGACAGTATTTCAAGTCTACAGGCTCACCATTGCAAATACTAAATGACAAACAACCCTAGGAGGGGAAGTTCCACACTGACTTGACAAGTTGAGAGGCTCAGAAGTTATTTCTTTAACTGTTTTTTATTGATAGTTTTCAAGCATGGGCACTGCAACAGTTCTGCACATACAGATTCATATACAGCATCAGTTTACACTTTAATCATACACACATCAAAGTACAAGTTACTTAACTTCGGTAACAAAATATCTGGTAGAGACATATTCTAGTTGCAGAATCCTTACCTTAGAATTTTCCCCAGGCGTCAGACTGGATCCAGAGATTGTTCTTCGAGCAATACCCTTGCTCGTCAGTAGGTGGCGTTGGTCGACTCCGCGGGCGTCGTGGTCGCCGTGATGACCTCGGGAGTAGTATATAGACGCCACCGTTGTGCAGTGACGTCAGTTTCTTTTAACGACTTTCTACGCCAAAGCGCAGAGCTGCTAAGAACACTGAGATTGGTGCACCAGAGCTAAGGACCTGAAAGGGGGAATCCCTGTCCCTAGAAATCAGTTCGCAAGCGGGGAGGATGGGTTGGCGGTAAGGAATCTGCAACTAGAATATGTCTCTACCAGATATTTCGTTACCAAAGGTAACTAACTTGTACATCTGATAGAGACTTCTATTTGCAGATTCCTTACCTTAGAATAGATACCCAAGCAATGCCAGCCTCGGTGGTGGGCTGCAAACCAAGATCATACTAGGAAGTCCTGCAGGACCGAACAACCAAAATAGCCGTCCCGACGGACCTGACTGTTCAGGCAGTAGTGCTTAGCACACGTGTGCAGTGACGCCCAAGTAGCTGCCTGGCAGATATCCCGGGCAGGAACTCTGCGTGCTAACGCGGTGGAAGCAGCAGTTGCTCTGGTGGAATGAGCATGCAAGCCTTCAGGAGGTTGCTTTTTGGCCAAAGTGTGGCACATTTTGATGCAAAGAAGCACTCATCAAGAGATGGTACGCTTTTGCTCCACTTTCCCTTTTTTCGCACCCACATACCCAACGAAGAGTTGATTGTCCACCCGGAAATCTTTCGTACGATTGAGGTAGAACACCAACGCTCTTTTTGGGTCCAGACGGTGCAGTCTCTCCTCCTCATGGGAAGGATGTGGGGGTACGTAGAAAGTAGGCAGAGTGATGGACTGGCCTACATGAAAGGGTGTAACCACCTTAGGAAGAAAGCCCTACTGCACAACACAACTTTGTCAGGGTGCACAGACAAGTATGGAGGTTTTGAGGAAAGGGCCTGAAGCTCACTCACCCTGCGAGCAGAGGTGATAGCGACCAGAAAGACAGTTTTGAAGGTGAGGAGCCGCAAGGGACAATTATGCATTGGCTCAAAGGGGGTACACATGAAGTAAGTAAGTACAAGATTAAGGTCTCACTGAGGCATGATAAATGGAGTGGGAGGAAATAAATGGGTAAGCCCTTTTAGGAATCTACTCACAATAGGAGACTTAAAGAGTGAGGGCTGATCAGGTAGCCTAAGAAAGGCTGAAATGGCAGATACATACCCTTTAAGGGTGCCCAAAGCAGAGCCCTGCTGGGCCAAAGAAAGAATGAACAGAAGAACCTCGGATAGAGGGGCTGAAAGGGGATCAACAGATTTGTTGGTACACCATGCACAAATTTATTCCAACGACAGACGTATACAGTTTTGGTTGATGGACGCCTGGCTGCCAAGATAACATTGCAGACTTAGGGTGGAAGGGCAAAAGCCGTCAACTGGTGCCGCTCAATCTCCACGCACGAAGGCGGAAGTTGGACAGGTTCAGGTGAAGAACCATCCCTTCTTGCTGCAACAGATCCGCCCGAAGAGGTAGTCTGAGTGGAGGCTCGCTGGACATGCTCAATAGCTCTGGATACCACCCTCTCGTTGCCCAGTCCGGAGCCACCAAGATGACTTTGGCCCGGTCGTTCCTGATTTTCTTGAGAAGAGGGATAGGCGTAAAGGCATAAAGGAGGCCGGAGATCCACTCGAGCCGTCCGTTCCCAGTATCTTATGTCTTACTAGGTCCTTAATGTCCACTTCTAATCTCCTCCAACGTTATTGGTTCGCCTAACTCACCAGACATCTGGGGGCCCAGCCCAGGTACTTGCACCTGGCTCAGATAGGTCTTAGTAGAAGCGCAAGGAATTTGCTGTTGATTTGATTATAGTTCTCTAAAATGATTCGTAAGGACATCATCTCCATCAGTCTGCTGAAACAGTATCTCACCTGTCACTACAGATCCACGTGACAGGATGGCCCCCACTCCTCTGATCGTGCCAACCATGCTGGTAGAGTGCCCACCCTGCCCCCTTCTGCATGCTGACTGGTAGGCAGATAGTCATGATATGTGAGAGTTCGAAATCTGTCCAATACCTCCTTGTATTGTTCTTTCTCTGACACCTATGTGGGGCGCAAGGAAGGATCAGTTGGGAAGTTGATTTCTAAGGGAGGATAGTGCTTTCTAGGATTATTAACTCAGACTCAGGTGTTTCCATGATTCCTACCATTTGGCCAACCAGTGTCCCATATGACCATTTTAAACACTTTCCACTCTGCAGAAATGGTGCTGGGCAGTTCCATTGTTAAGCTGGAAGCATTAAGCTATAGCTGTGCCCAACAGAACTCGGAAGGTGGTCTCCTGAAGGTGCGAGGGCTGTAGCCACCACGTAGGGATTGCTGCCTGCCGTGTGCCAAAAGGCACCTTCAGGAGGAGGTGATTATGATCCAACAGTGTGCGGTCTCGGTATTCAGTGTGTGCATTTTCACCAAGACCATCAGTGTACAGGAATCTGTCTAATCTTATGTGAGGGTGATGTACTGGGCAATAAAAGGAGCACTCTTGGCTAAGACCATTTCATATGCGCTACACATCTGCTAGGTCCCACTGCCCCACCTACATTCGGAAGTCGCAAGCCAACAAGCCAACTTAATCTGGGGATTATCAGCCAGTAGTGGGTGCAATCTGTCAAGGTCCACGTTTTCCACTCAGTTATAGTCCCTCACCCAGCAATATAGGGAGACTCCTTGCTTAGGTGAGTACAGGTGCTAGTGCACGTAAATATTGCACATGGCCCACTTCGAACGCATCTGCACCTCATTCCCATTCAGTCGTGCTTTCAGAAGCATGTATCCACCCTAACAGTCTATATGTACTGAGATGGGATCTACCGGGACCTCGGACATCACCAAAATGAGTGTATACCTGGTGTATGTGGAACAGCTAGTAGCATAGATGTGTCCTTGTTGTGTTAGTTTTGACTCTGGCGTAACTCTACAAGGGGTCCTTGCCCACCCACAGATGGTACTAGTACACTTAGTTCAACACACTAGCGTGAAGGACAAATCACAGTAGCCCTGCGAGACACTATTCAATGTGGAACTGTCAAAGTATTTCTTTTGGGCTACTAACAATCCCAAAAAAGGGGGGTGGGATGGGGGGGGAGGGCTGTCCAACAGCCAAGGAAGATTGCCGCTTTCTGAAGTGGCTCCTGTCACCCGCTGCATAAATCCCCTACCATCCGAGCAAATATCTGTCCGCCATGACAAAAAATAATGCATGTATCAGTATAGCAACACACTACCTGTAAATGTAGCTGCCAGTGCCCAATATCTGCCCCATGGCAAGAGAAGTGGTGCAGCCTGTGCTGTGAGACAAAAATACTGCCTTGCGTATGTCAGCAGCATGGCGACTGTGAGTGCAAGTGGTGACGGAAACTGGTAGCACTCCCCGGAGTCTGCCACTGGGCTGCTACACAGCCTAGGACTGACACAGAGGGTAATGTAAGAACCTGCAACAACTTCACAGGTGAGGTGCTCTGGAAGGGCCTTAGGCTTTGACTGTGGGACTGGTGATTAGCGAGCGGCACACCGGAGGTGTGAGCACCTGTGTCCCCCACAGTAATTGCCTTCCTGGCACAACTGTTTTGACCACTCGGGCACACAAGGAGTGAGACATATCGCTTGCCTTGGTGAGGTGCTTGGGACACTCAGCTGCAGCGGCCTGCCTCTCCACATGCTGGCCCCTGTATGTGTCGTAGTGGCGCCGTATGTAAATTATACACCGGGGCCTTTCTATGCTGGGAGGCCGACATCCAGAATCAACACTGTAATGTGACTTGGAGGGGCAGAAGCAAGTCTAGTAGAGCAGCAGGCCTTTGGGGGGGGGGGGGGGGAGGATGGGTGACAAGAATAAGCAGCTGTTTCCTCTCTTTGAGCGCCAATTCTCATGTGGCAACTGAATTCTCTGCTTTGGAACACAGTGCAGCATGCCTCTTCAGATAGTCCATGGGAGACATGCCTCAGTTGGCTATAGCGATGCGGTGTTGAAGGGAACACCACCCAACAGAAATGACTACTGGTAACCAGCGACTGCTACTCTGCTGCCTCGGGGGCATCTTTGGTGAGTGTTCCCTGCTGCAAGGCTTTGTCTGCCTCCTAATCAGGCACTGTTGGTGGGGTATCCCCTCATGTTCCTCTCCGCTGGTTCTGCCTCCCGCCGTGCATTCCGAAAGGGAAGAGAGAATTGCCATTTACCCCACTGTTGGTGGTAAAGTGTGTTACACCAGTTGAACCTACCGGCCAGAAGAGGATCCCCAGGAAGACAGAGGGAGGAGAAGGGAAAACTGACAGGCTCCAGGAGGACTCTATTTCTGCTCCATGGCAGGTAGCAGCAAGAAATGAAGTACCCCCCTATCTATCTCAACTTCGGTCAGACGCTGCATAGAGGTGTGCACGGTGACACACTAGCGATGACTGGTGGCAAGGGAAACCGCACTGCCCACCAAACCAAGTTGGACAAATATACCCGGCTGAGAGAGCCCACTGCAACACCAATGGCGGAGGGACACGAGACTCCAGATGCCCAAGCCCCTCTGACAGCAAAGACACCCACCCTCACTGATGTAATGGTGGCAATAAACGAAGTCCACATAGCCCTTGAATGCAAAATAGTCAGTATTTACTGAGGTTACTCTGTGCCCGCATCAAGGAGGCGGAGGAATAGACCACAACTCTACAGGCAGATGCTAAGCCTTAGAGTGCACACATCAAGCAGTTGTGAGCTACTACCAATGCCCTACAAGGAAAGCTGGAAGATTTCAAGGAGGAACAATGTCATTATAATAGGAGTCCCTGAGCATTCAGAGGGGCCGGCAGTTGATTTATTTGTTGAAGACCTTATACTCAAACAGTTGCAGCCTTGCGCCCTCTCAAAATACTTCTCTGTGGATTGTGCCTTCAGAATTCCTGGCACTCCACCAAGACCGGGTGTGCCACTGCGCCCTATAACAGCACGCATCTTTAACTACTGTGATCAAGACTTAATTTTACAAGCCACTGGCAGTCAGCTACAGGTCACATGCGACAATTCTGTCACCTTCTTGCATTCCAAGTGCAAAAACTTTGTCGGTCTTTTCTTGAAGTCAAAAAAGCAGTGAGGGACCGTGAAATAAAGTACTCCTTGATATTCCCGGCGAAGGTGTGAGTGGTGGCAGCTGGTACAAACTAGTACTTCACCACCCCAGAGGAAGTTTGGGACTGGCTGGATGTTTGGAGGTGCAGGAACCTGTTCCCTATCGGAAAGACAGACTGGTGCTGGGACTACAGATGGGCCACAGGAGGCAGCCGGCAAGAGATGAGAAAATCACCTGACCAGGAACGAGAACCTCTCCTGGGCTTTCCTGAGGCACATTACCTGACACCACGTGGCTGAGACAGCTCAGGATCTGCTCCTTGTTCATCCAGATTGTCTGGAGCAGACACTGAGACTGCAGGGTCACTAACCCTCTGCCCGAATGGATGCTATACTTCATAACTTGGGACTGGAACTCTTTAAATCTTGAGAAAATCAGTGATAACATTTGTGCATGTGGGGAGGGCAGTTGGGTGGCAATCTGGCTAGATCAACAGCCTCCTTTAGTGTGTATCATGTTTTGGTCAACAGGCACTCTGCACAGTTGGGGGGGGCAGTTTTAGGTCAGTCAAGCAGAGAGGCAGGGTGGGGGTATGACATTGGAGTTTGTGTTAACATTCATTCATTTTTTTGTCATATCAGTGTTATGGTGACGTTCTCACATTTACGCAGCAGCAGCTCAGGATGACCATTACATTATTTCCTCCACTGACTGTCCCCAAAGCTCAGGGGACCCGGCTCTGTCCCACACCTGCAATTCTCCATGACCTCTTGAATGGCGTTACTGCCCCCTCTACTGCTTACTGGGCAACCCCAGAACAAGGTGAGGGCCTTCACCCATGGGTTGACTCCGCGCTCTCAGCTATCAACTATTCATGGCTTCCATCCTAGGAATTCCTAGTTTCAGGATCTTCTTCTGGAATGTCAACACATTCGGAGATAGAATGGAAAGAGGGGCGGTGTTGCAATACCTTAAGAGATACTCACCTGATGTAGTCCTATTACAGGTGACGCACTTACAGGGGAGCACCTACCACACCCTAGATAGATGGGGTTATAAAATGGTTGCCCATGCAGGATACACAACAGAATCGAGGGGGTGGGCATCCTTATGCGTTGATCCCTCCCATTTATTATACAAAATACCTGTCCTGACTCACAAGGTAGATATGTGGTGCTAATGGGACAATGGGAGGGTAAAACCATTAACCTCATCTCACTCTATATAACCCCAACACTCCAGGATGCAGCATTTTCTGACCTCAGTGCGCTTCTTCTCAGACTCCTAGACAGTGGGTTGTTGTTGTGGGGGGGGGGGGGACTTTAATGCAGCCCTCTGTGACGCGAACAACTGCTGGCCTCCTCGCCAGTTGCTGTCAGCCTGTCATCCATTGGCCGACTTTATGCTGGTGATTGGCCTTGCTGACACAGCTGACCCTACAGCAGGACAGTTTACAGATCACTCGATAGTGCATGGAAGCCTCTTCCACACCGATTATATACTTACCCTGGCTCAGCAACTTTTACACATTGGCGAGATGGGTGAGATTCCACATTGCCAGAGGCATCTCCGATCACTCCCCAGTTTGTGCAACCTACAGACTGGCGGAGCATAGCAACAGACCAAGAGTGGTGCTTGATCCCTGGTACGTTAAGATACCTTACATTTGGGTGAGCCTCCATGAGACAACAGAACAATATTTCAATGAAACCGAGGGTTCAGTAGACTCTGCACAGACATTGTGGGAAGCGTTGAAAACTGTCATAAGGGGTCAGGGTATAGCATTGCTAGCGGGGCATAAAAAGGAAAAGAGAGTGCCATTGGAAAAACTCAAGGGGGAAATCCGGGAGTTGGAACCCCAACTCACTGAGGATGAACAGGGGAACTTGCAACATAATCTATCCCTGAAGCGAAAAGAATACAGAGATGCCACGACAGAGGCCCCAGGGGCTCGTCACCATGCATCTCAGCACTGCACGTATGAGGTGAGCGATAGGGCTGGGAGGCTTCTGGTTCGGCTGGATAAAAAGGAGGCAGCATATCTGTGGGTCCTCGAGGTCTTAAAGGATGGGGGTAAAATTGCTAAGGATAGGCAAGGCGTGGCTGATGTCTTTGTGGACTATTATGCCCCCTGTATTCCCCAACAGTTACGGCCACTGCTGAAGAATCTTGCGAGCTGCTATCTGATATCCAGATGCTAGGGCTTCGCAGACAGACAAAGTTTCAAGAGCAGGAACTGACGGGAAGTGAAGTGACGCAGAAAATCTGCGATTTGACATCAGATAAAGCTGTGGGTCCCAGTGGCCTACCTATAAAACTATAAACTTACAGCAACAAAAATTGTCCCTATCTCCTGAGGATGTTTTTTGGAGTGCCGAGATGACGGAGTACTGCCCAAAGACCAGAGATTAGCTGACCGCTGGAAATGTGTTCCTCCTATAGGCCTGTATCATTATTAGTTGTGAAAGTGAAAATTCTGGTGAAGCTTTTAGCTACACGGTTGGTTAAGGTGATTTGATCATTGGTCTACCCAGATCAATCCGGCTTCATGTAGGGGAGAAACACTGCAACATCTGCATTGGGTCGTGGGCCGTGCAACGAGAATCTGAGAAGAGGCTCTTGTGTTGGCGCACAGATGGCCTTTCACACAGTCAAATGACCCTTCATTTATGAGGTTCTGGAGAAACTGGGGTTCGGCCCCCACTTTATCTCCTCGATACTGCTCCTATATTCTGATCTCCTCGTTCTAGTGTTGGTAAATGGGGGAACGTCTGAATTATTTCATCTCTAACAAGGCAGGGTTGTCCGCTCTCTCCCTCAATTTTTGCTTTAGTCCTCGAACCACTTGTGGCCTGGATCATAGTGATCCCTTGATCAGAGGACTGCAATGGAGTGCAGACTGGGAGGATTGAATCTCCCTTTAAGCAGACAATATCTTCCTCTCTATAGCTGACTGGAAGTCCACTCCAAAAGGGTAATTAACATAGTCACACTTTTCCGTTGCTACCCGAGCTACACCACTAACTGGAGCAAGTCTTCGATCTATGTCCTCAGTGGACCTATACTGTGCCTACCTGATGAGTGTGCGGCTCGGTGGTCATGGGGGGTTCCGCTACATGGGGATTTTCGTCACCAGAAACCCTCACGTGTTTACCGTACACAATTTTGAACCATCACTTACATGCTTACGAGGGAATGTTCAACATCGGAGGGCCTTGCCTCTCTCCTTCCTGGGTAAAGTCATCTTATTCAAAATTATTGCTCTCCCCGCTTTCTATACGTACTTCAAAACACACCTTACTCAGTCTCGCAGTCCTACTTCCAAGCAATAGACAGTACAACCGGTACACTCTTGAGATGGGGGTCCTCGAACCGCGCTCAAGAAACTAACAGGGGGCTGGTATGATGGAGGGATTGCACAAACTGATCTCCAAAAATATTATTGGGCATTACAACCAATTGTCATCAGTCAATGGGTTCATCTCCCAGGGGATGAACTGCCCTATAGGATGGATAGGAGAAACATGTAGCCCAGGGGTTATCTAAGAGCCATCCATAGGGGAACACGCAGCACAACCCTCCCCAGACCTACAGCGGTCACACTTGCTCTTTGGCACACAGCACTGAATGCTATGGGTTGGCGGGTAAGATCTAGCAAGCCACTCCCTTATGGGATACCGCACAGTTGGGAACTCTGGCCTTATAAGGGGGCTTTGACAGATGAGATCTTATTTGCCTTTTTAGGGTGGGTGACTTGTAGAAGCAGGGTGAGATGCACCTATGTGCATAATTACAAAGATAATACCAAATGGCACCCACTGAGACTTAACTATATCTGCAAATCCGCCATGCCTTATAAAAAGTACTCTCAAGGGGTAAGGTGCTGCCTGCATCCTCCCCACTAGCAGATTGGGTATTGGATGACTACATTCCCAGAAAGGCAATCTTAATTACCTACCAAAACTGGTTAAATAATTCCCCTGACACTTTGACCCGCTCGTGAGGGAGTTGAGAGTGTGCTCTTGGAGGCTTGGAGGATGATAAATGGCCTGAGGCTTTGGCATCCCCTACAGAGGTGGTCATAAGGTCAAGATTTCACCTGATACAGATCAAAATCCTCCATCGGTGTTATTATGCAGGTACAACATTGGTCAAAATAGGTTAAACAGATACAGCACTCTGTCCCAAGAAATACTGTCAGGAGGAAAAACTTTCCATTGATATGGAGCTGGCCGGCTCTCCAAAGACATTGGATAGATGTGATTGACTGTCTCAACAGTGTGTGTGGGTGTAACATGGCACCAATAACGCAATGGTGCCTCCTAAATATTTGAGACGAAACTGATCTCCCTTGTATGGACGGTTGTGGGGAGCTGAAGCAACACCGCACTTTAGCGACTTGAAGAGATTTAGGGACTGGTGTATTCAGGCAGAAAAGGTGGTCTACTTGTCCTAACAAGTGGACAAAAATATGGGGGAAATGGAAAGTATATCAGGGAGAGCTGTGAGCTCCTATTATGAATACCAATCAAGATGTCTGTGGTCAAGGACGCCTGAAGTTTGTTGCTTCCATCTGAACTGTTGGGGGGTTGGCTCAATGGTCCTGGGGTTACTAAGTCCGGATGGGAGTTTGTCACTGTGTACCAATGTTTTTCTTATTAGGATGCTTGCTGCTTAGTGACACTATGATTCTTTTTGATTTGTATGCAATAAAAAGATGTTTTTAAAAAAAAAAAAACATTCCCACAAAGAGGTCAGGGGCACTGTGGAAACAGCAACAACCTCCTTTTGTTACTCATACTAACACACACATTATACTAAGACAAATTAAATGTTCTTATCTTAAAAGTATTTATTACTGCAGACAGAATCTGTTTCTATTCTGTTTCCAAACCAAACACATAGAATATTATAAAAACAGCCATATGACATGTTACAAGTAACAAGAAAAAAAACGAACGTTTCTAGAATTGCTAAAACATCAATAATATATTGTCTAAAACCTAACACCCTATCGCCTGTTTCTATGTACTATATACCCTGAGGGAATGAAAGGCACAGAAACTTGTATTGTAGAGTCTCTTAGGGAGAAGGGATGCAGTGCATACCTTGTTGGCAGCAAAAACTGTCTTTATCAGTGGACGCATGAAGACAATTTTCCCCATGATGGGCAAATACCAACTGAGATAGCAGTTGGTCGGTCTTCGTCCGGGACTGGGCTCCATCAGCAACAGGTTAGATGCATCATCTGCGAACTGTGAAGCGCGCTGGCAGTAGATGAGATTGTCTCTGTCAGGCTCTTGTGTGATAACCTAGGCGAAGGACTTCTCTAACAAGTGGGCAAATGACTGTCTTTATATCCTAAATATTAATCAGAGATTGGAATGTGCGTGCTAGAATGTGGACATCAATGTATACGCTTATGACGTTAGTGCCAATTGTGTATATATTGCACAAGAGCATTTTTTCACAGTGGGGGAACTATCTTCTGACAGTTGTACTATACAAAATTATGCGGTGTGGGTTCTAGCCTGGAAAAGGGCTATAATAATGTGGATATTACCTCAGTTGTCACAGGTACTTTATGTTTAAGGGTAATGGGAATGCATGCGTTGCAACCATGCTTTACCTGCCAAAACAGTTTGGCTTCCAGCATGACACTTGTTAAGTAAGGGGCCTCGAGCCATTGTATTTTTATTACTGTTCCTGTCGACTTTAACAGAAAGTTGTTGCATTTACATAACTGATTTTCCATCTGTACATCTTGTCAAATCAGATCATCCTGTGTTCTTTGTATTACTTGTATTTTAAGAATAAACAGCTCACCCAAGTTCTTTAGCCCAACTTCTTCCCTTTTCGCAACATGTACATGCTACCTCCCTTCTTCCCCTCCCGTTGTCTCCAGTCTTCTGCTTTTGTAGATTACCACGGACTTCCTTCTCTGGCTCACCTTGGCTCATATCTAGTTGTGCTAGGTAAACAGTTCTCTGCACCTCGGAGCTACGTATGTGCTACATAAACACCTTCAACAAACTAAAATAACATGTATTGGCCCAAACTGGTATTTTGTGGGATGGGCGTTTGCTTTAGGAACAGGCCTAAGTCTGATTTGTATATGGAAGGCTCCGTTCTGCATGGCTGAAGAAAAGCTAAAATGAAGGAATTAATGTACCTACAGAAATGAATTATGCTGGGTTAATGTTTAGGCTGTGCTGTTCTGCATATGGTGCGAGGTGGTTTTCTTTCAGCAGGGAGGGATTCCTTTCATCATTACGACACATATTCATACAAGACACATGGTCACTCACAGTCCAGGATATAGTGTCATTCTAATTGCCTGTACTGTTTTGCAGTCAAAGACACTCCTACTGATAATTTCCCATGTGTAACACAGTATCATGTTTTTTCATTAATAAATATTATTTCTAAAGTCAAAAGAATCAATGCACAGCTCATATCAAGGGCACTGCACTCCATTAATAACAAATAATAACAGTACGATTTAGTGTGGTGGTGGTGTCGGCTGGCTACACTGAAACTTTAATATTTTACTCTAGTCCCAAATGATGTCCCAAAAAACAACTTTGCCTGCCAAGTCTACTGGACACGAGGAAAGGGAGGAAAAAGCAGAGTGGCACAGATAGAAACAGAGAAATAGACAAAAACATGTAAAGAATTGCAAACAGAAAAAATACTCCTTGCCTCCCTCCGTGTAGGACGCAGCACCAACAGTCTTGGTCAGGACTGCACACCACCAAATACTCATAAGGCGGACCAGGGGTTTAAAATGGAAAAATGTATTAATCAGTGTTCATCAGCTTCTCCAGACAAAAGGTGGCATAATCTGACTGCATGAACAGGCAGGTTTTTTCTTAGTAAGTCAGGACTCTCTCTTGTCCTGCAACGCCACTACGCTTGAATTGGGTGTGGGGGGGAGGGAGGGGTATAGAGAGGGGATGGGGGCAAGAGACGACTTCCTGAAGATTTAAGCTAAGTATCAAGCTTGGGCATTTCAGTACGTTATGGTGTGGCTGGTTAAGAAGGTGTGATGCTGGAAGAATGGCAGATAGTGGCGGCTGATGAACTTTGAAGGTGGTGGGGCGGACAACAAAATCATGGAGTTCCTTGTGCAAGAGTTGGCTTTAGCACTAGTGGTGCCCAGTACCGTTTTTGGTACCCTCCCAATAACCTTCTCCACGGATTCCCTCAATACCACCCTTCAACAGTTTCCCTCATCTTTCCATAGCCACCACTCTCACATAATAAGAATGTATTTCTACCAAAATAAACATTTTTTAGCAACATTGGGATAATGAAAGATGGTAGAAAAAAACATACCATTCTAACCTATATTATACAGTTTGCATGCAGCTCTTTGATAGTTTACTGTGCGGTATTAGGATTGTAACTCATGAACTGCAAGTAACAAAAGGATCTCTGTGACAAAAGCACTAACTCACAGTGGTAGCTACATAAAATACATTTTTTGATGTTCATGGTACTTATTTTTTGTTGTAGGTTTACTATCCATTTACACTACTTTATAGGTCAAAACTGCCACTACACAAAACTCCAATCTCTCTCCAGACGAACGTTAATAACTAGAGTTATATATATGGAAAATGTCACTTACCCAGTGTACATCTGTTCGTGGCATTAGTCGCTGCAGATTCACATGCTGTGCACATCCCACCATCTGGTGTTGGGCTCGGAGTGTTACAAGTTGTTTTTCTTCGAAGAAGTCTTTTTTCGAGTCACGAGACCGAGGGATTTCGACTCCATTGAGCATGGGCGTCGACTCCATCTTAGATTGTTTTCCCCGCAGAGGGTGGGGTAGGAGTTGTGTATGCTAGTAATAGTGCCCATGCAATGGAGTGAATACGTATGTACATAATGAAGTTTAAAGTAATATATTTACAAATTTACAAATGTTCAAGATCAACTTCTAAACGGCTACAGGCTCCCGGGGAGGCGGGTGGGCGCATGTGAATCTGCAGCGACAAATGCCACGAACAGATGTACACTGGGTAAGTGACATTTTCCGTTCTATGGCATGTGTAGCTGCAGATACACATGCTGTGCATAGACTAGTAAGCAGTTATCTCCCCAAAAGCGGTGGTTCAGCCTGTAGGAGTTGAAGTTGTTTGAAATAATGTTCGTAGTACAGCTTGAACTACTGTGGCTTGTTGTGCCGTTAACACATCTACACAGTAGTGTTTGGTAAATGTATGAGGCGTAGACCATGTTGCTGCCTTACATATTTCGTTCATTGGAATATTTCCTAGAAAGGCCATGGTAGCACCTTTTTTTCTGGTTGAGTGTGCCTTTGGTGTAATAGGCAGCTCTCTCTTTGCTTTAAGATAGCAGGTTTGAATACACTTAACTATCCATCTAGCAATGCCTTGTTTAGAAATTGGATTCCCTGTATGAGGTTTTTGGAAAGCAATAAATAGTTGTTTTGTTTTTTGAATTAGTTTTTTTCTGTCAATGTAGTACATTAGTGCTCTTTTGATGTCTAATGTATGCAGTGCTCTTTCAGCTACAGAATCTGGCTGTGGGAAGAACACTGGTAATTCTACCGTTTGATTCAAGTGGAACAGTGAGATCACTTTTGGTAACAAAATTGGATTTGTCTGTAGTACTACTTTATGCTTGTGTATTTGAATAAATGGTTCTTGTATGGTAAATGCTTGAATTTCACTCACTCTTCTTAGAGATGTGATGGCAATCAAAAATGCAACTTTCCATGTTAAGTATTGCATTTCACAAGAGTGCATGGGCTCAAAAGGTGGACCCATGAGTCGTGTTAAGACAATGTTGAGGTTCCATGAAGGAACTGGTGGTGTTCGTGGTGGTATAATTCTCTTTAGGCCTTCCATAAATGCTTTTATGACTGGTATCCTAAATAATGAAGTTGAGTGCGTAATTTGCAGGTAGGCTGAAATTACGGTCAGATGTATCTTTATTGAAGAGAAAGCTAGCTTTGACTTTTGCAATTGTAGTAAGTATCCTACTATATCTTTGGCAGATGCGTGTAAGGGTTGAATTTGATTATTATGGCAGTAATAAACAAATCTTTTCCGCTTATTTGCATAGCAATGTCTAGTGGTAGGTTTCCTAGCTTGTTTTATGACCTCCATACATTCTTGTGTGAGGTCTAAGTGTCCGAATTCTAGGATTTCAGGAGCCAAATTGCTAGATTCAGCGATGCTGGATTTGGGTGTCTGATCTGTTTTTTGTGTTGTGTCAACAGATCTGGTCTGTTTGGTAGTTTGACATGAGGTACTACTGAGAGGTCTAGTAGTGTTGTGTACCAAGGTTGTCTTGCCCATGTCGGTGCTATTAGTATGAGTTTGAGTTTGTTTTGACTCAATTTGTTTACTAGATATGGAAGGAGTGGGAGAGGGGGAAAAGCGTAAGCAAATATCCCTGACCAGCTCATCCATAACGCATTGCCCGGAGACTGATCTTGTGGGTACCTGGATGCGAAGTTTTGGCATTTTGGGTTTTCCTTTGTTGCAAATAGATCTATTTGTGGTGTTCCCCACATTTGAAAGTAAGTGTTTAGTATTTGGGGGTGAATCTCCCATTCGTGGATCTGTTGGTGATCCCGAGAGAGATTGTCTGCTAACTGGTTCTGAATTCCTGGAATAAATTGTGCTATTAGGCGAATGTGGTTGTGAATCGCCCAATGCCATATTTTCTGTGTTAGGAGACACAACTGTGTTGAGTGTGTGCCTCCCTGTTTGTTTAGGTAATACATTGTTGTCATGTTGTCTGTTTTGACAAGAATGTGTTTGTGGCTTATTATGGGTTGAAATGCTTTGAGCGCTAGAAATACCGCTAACAGTTCTAAGTGATTTATGTGAAACTGTTTTTGCTGTATGTCCCATTGTCCTTGGATGCTGTGTTGATTGAGGTGTGCTCCCCACCCTATCATGGAAGCATCTGTTGTTATTACGTATTGTGGCACTGGGTCTTGGAAAGGCCGCCCTTGGTTTAAATTTATACTGTTCCACCATTGAAGCGAGATGTATGTTTGGCGGTCTATCAACACCAGATCTAGAAGCTGACCCAGTGCTTGTGACCATTGTGATGCTAGGCACTGTTGTAAGGGCTGCATGTGCAACCTTGCGTTTGGGACAATGGCTATGCATGAAGACATCATGCCTAGTAGTTTCATCACCAGTTTGACTTGTATCTTTTGATTTGGATACATGGTCTGTATCACATTGTGAAATGTGTGAACTCTTTGTGGACTTGGAGTGGCAATCCCTTTTGCTGTGTTGATTGTTGCTCCTAAGTATTGCTGTGTTTGACACGGCAGAAGGTGTGACTTTGTGTAGTTGATTGAGAAACCTAGTTTGTGGAGGATTTCTATGACATATTTTGTATGTTGTGAACACCGTCTTAGCGTGTTGGTTTTGATTAACCAATCGTCTAGGTACGGGAACACATGTATTTGCTGCCTTCTGATATGTGCAGCTACTACTGCTAAGCATTTTGTAAAAACTCTTGGTGCAGTTGTTATTCCGAATGGCAACACTTTGAATTGGTAATGTATCCCTTGGAATACAAACCTTAGGTACTTTCTGTGTGAAGGATGTATTGGTATATGGAAATATGCATCCTTTAGGTCTAGTGTTGTCATGTAGTCTTGTTGTTTGAGCAGTGGGATTACGTCTTGTAATGTAACCATGTGAAAGTGATCTGATTTGATGTAGGTATTTAATGTTCTGAGATCTAGTATAGGTCTCAGACTCTTGTCTTTTTTGGGTATCAGAAAGTACAGGGAGTAAACTCCTGTGTTTATTTGTTGTTTTGGTACTAACTCTATTGCTTCTTTTTGTAGCAATGCCTGAACTTCTAGTCCTAGAAGATCTATATGTTGTTTTGACATATTGTGTGTTTTCGGTGGGATGTTTGGAGGGAATTTGAGAAATTCTATGCAATAACCATGCTGGATAATTGCTAAGACCCAAGTGTCTGTTGTTATTTCCTCCCAATGTTTGTAAAACTTGGTTAGTCTCCCCCCCACAGGTGTTATGTGTTGGGGATTTGTGACCTTGAAGTCACTGCTTGTTTGGAGGAGTTTTGGGACTTTGGAACTTTCCTCTATTCCTTTGAAATTGTCCCCCTCTATATTGTCCCCGAAAACCTCCCCGCTGATACTGGCTCTGGTAAGTGGGCTTTGTTTGTGAGGTTGTGGCTTCTGTGGTTTGCCCTCGAAACCCCCCTCGAAATTGTGTCTTTCGAAATGTGCCTCTGCTCTGTGGGGAGTAGAGTGCGCCCATGGCTTTGGCCGTGTCAGTGTCTTTCTTAAGTTTTTCGATCGCAGTGTCCACCTCCGGCCCAAACAACTGCTGTCCGTTGAATGGCATATTCAGCACAGCTTGCTGTATCTCTGGTTTAAATCCTGATGTACGCAGCCATGCATGTCTCCTTATTGTTACTGCTGTGTTGACAGTTCTAGCAGCTGTGTCTGCAGCATCCATTGCTGACCGTATCTGATTATTGGCGATACCCTGTCCTTCTTCTACTACTTGCTGCGCTCTTTTTTGGAACTCCTTGGGTAAATGTTCAATAAGGTGTTGCATCTCATCCCAATGGGCCCTATCATATCTGGCTAGCAAAGCTTGCGAATTTGCAATACGCCACTGGTTTGCTGCCTGTGCCGCCACCCTTTTGCCTGCAGCATCGAATTTTCGACTTTCTTTATCTGGAGGTGGTGCATCTCCTGAAATATGAGAGTTGGCTCTTTTGCGCGCTGCTCCCACTACAACAGAGTCTGGTCTTAGCTGTTGTGTAATGTACACTGGGTCTGTTGGTGGCGGTTTATATTTTTTATCTACTCTTGGAGCAATGGCTCTCCCTTTAACAGGCTCCTCAAACACTTGTTTGGAGTGTTTTAGCATTCCGAGTAGCATAGGAAGACTCTGATATTGGCTGTGTGTGGACGACAGTGTATTAAAAAGAACGTCGCCTTCAATGGGCTCTGAATGAAGGCTGACATTATGAAATGCCGCTGCTCTTGACACCACCTGTGCGTAGCCTGTACTATCCTCTGGTGGCGATGGTTTAGCTGGATAGCATTTTGGACTATTATCTGACACTGGTGCGTCATAAAGGTCCCATGCGTCAGGGTCATCTTGACTCATTCCTGTATGAGTTGGGGATTGCATCATTGGTGGAGTGGCTACCGGTGATGGTTGCAGAGAGTGATGTGGGGATGGTGGCAGTGTTACTTGTTTAGCCACCTTTGCGTGTGGCTGTTTGTCCTTGTCTTGGAAGGCAAGCTTGTGTTTCATTTTGACTGGAGGAAGAGTGCTGATCTTCCCTGTATCTTTTTGAATAAAGGGCCGTCCTTGTGTGTGATCTGGCTCTATTGCCTGTAATTCCTGTCCAAATCTATGTGTCTTCATTTGTGTGGACAGTCCTTGTTCCTCAGTGTAGGAACTTGTTTTCGGTTCCGAGGCTGGATATTTCGGTACCGAAACCTTTTCGGCTGCTTTTTTCGGCTCCGACGAAACCTTTTTTACTTTCGGCGTCGTGCTCTCTCGGTGCCGACCCGTTTCGGTGCCGCTGTCTCGGTGCCGAATCTTCTCTGAGCCACTATCTCGGGCCCGAGATTGCTGTGTGCCGGTATCTCGACCGGAGTTGGATAACTTCGACACCAGCTCGCCCTTTTTCGGTGCCGATGAACGGTCACCTACTTTTCGGGTTAAGCCATGGCCTGTTGGCGGTGGCGTCCCATGGGCTTTAGCGCTTTTCTCGTGAGTTCTTGGTTTCGACGTCTTACTCACGGTTTTAGGCGTTTCCTCGGGATCGATCTCCTCAGAGTCCGACTCCTGGGTGGAGAATGTTTCTTCCTCCTCCTCGAAACGCTCTTGTCCTGTCGGCGCCGACGCCATTTGCAGTCCTCTTGCTCTTCGGTCCCTGAGTGTCTTCCTGGACCGAAACGCTCGACAGGCCTCACAAGTATCCTCCTTGTGTTTTGGTGACAAACACAAGTTACAGACCAGATGTTGATCTGTATATGGATACTTGTTATGGCATTTTGGACAGAAGCGGAATGGGGTCCGTTCCATCAGCCTTGAAGAGACACGTGGCCGGGCTGACCAGGCCCCGACGGGGATGGAAAAAAACCCCGAAGGGCCACCGGAGCTCTTCTTAATTCGGTGTCGATCTGTTGTAACTAACCCGATACCGAACGCAAACAATACCGACGATTTTTCCGAGATTCTAACTAACTTTCCGACCCGAAATACGGAGCGAAAAGGAACACGTCCGAACCCGATGGCGGAAAAAAAACAATCTAAGATGGAGTCGACGCCCATGCACAATGGAGTCGAAATGGGAGGAGTTCCTCGGTCTCGTGACTCGAAAAAAGACTTCTTCGAAGAAAAACAACTTGTAACACTCCGAGCCCAACACCAGATGGCGGGATGTGCACAGCATGTGTATCTGCAGCTACACATGCCATCGAACATATATATATATATATATGGAGTTATAGTGACGTTTTTATTGCTGCCTAAAAACTGCTGGATACACAAGGAACTCCGCAGCAGGTGCTTTTAAACCCACGTTATTTCCACACACACCCTCCCAAACTCTGGGCCAGGTGCAGCTGCAGCAGTCACACCACCTTAGGGCCGGGCCTGCCTTGGGCAGGCGAGTACAACTGTCCTGAAGTGTGTTCAGATGTTTATAGCCACATGATTTTTTTAATAACACACTGACCCCTCAAGCTGGACTATCAGGCAATGCCCGAGTGCCTGACAGGCCAGTCCAACACTGTATGTGGCTGTGACGTACAGGAGACACACAAATGTGAGCAACTTTGTATATTTGGGGGTGACTCTAGCAACTAAAGCTGGAAAGTTGAAATAACTAGAAATGTGCTGAAATTGCAGCAGGAGACTGGGGCAATATTAAGTCTGGGAAAAAACTGGAGTCAGTAAGTTTAACCCTTGCAATAGAGTTACAGAAGGTTAAGGCAAAAAGTTCTGCCATTTATGGGGCACAGTTGTGGGGCCATTCTGCAACTAATGAGATATCTGTGGTAGAGAGTAAGTTTATTAAGCACCTAACCAACCTTCCAGCTTGTACTCCAGCTCTGCCCATGCTGCAAGATTTGGGTTTGTTCCCAATTTTATTTACAATCTAGCTAAGGCCTTTATTATTTTGGCATAGATTATGGATAACACCAGACCTCGAGTGTTATAGATCTTCTCTTAGAGAAGTTTTAAGTACAGCTGGGAACGCAAGGATTCCATGGCTATCCTATGTAAAGAAAATGTTAAAATCTCACTCTTGAGAGTTTTGGGGATAACCCTGATGATTCACATTTGATCTTGAGGAAGTTGATTAAAGATCAATGCAGGGATTATCTCTGTGGCAAAATGATCAAGAATTGTAGATTGGGGAATTTGTCAGATCAATTTTTAGATCATAAGACTGTCCCATTTTACGAGCCTGCACTAAATGCCATCCAGGGCTCTCTACCAAGACAGCTGTACTTGAAGTTCAGATATAGGACTTTCCCCGCGCTAGAGTTTACAGTGAGATGGGGGGAAATAGAGTGGCCAGTACTGTTTGTCAAGCCTGTGGTAGCACTCCTGAAACAATCCTGCACTTTGTTTTCTTCTGTGTTGCGTACAGGTTCCCAAGGAAGAAGTGGATTATCCCGGTATGTAAACTTTTGGTTATGAGGACCATTGTGTTAGCCCTTTGGATATTAAAATCAGACACACGTGGGGTGATTGTTGTCAGTCTAGCCAAGTTTGTGCATGCGGCCTGGATTATTCGTAAAGTACAAGAAGTCTGATATCTGTATAGTTGTAGTTCAACTCAAGCTGCGATACCCTAGACGAGGCATCTAAGAATTGTGCAATCACTGATGATGCTCTAAAGGGGTTGCTTGATTTTATGTCCAGAGGATTTTTTTTAACACGTGAGGTTCTTTGTACAGATGACGGCGCCATTGATTACTGTGATTTTCTCCCTGCAGTTTGTTTTAATAACCTGCATGTTTTATGAATTTTGATAAACGAGCAGAATAATTATTTTATATTGTTTTTTGTATATAGCTGGATTGTGTTTTATTACTGTATATTTGCATATGTGCTTTTATGTTTTTTAAACCAAAATAAAGCTTATTGATGATGACAAATATCTGCAGTGGGTGCACTAACCCATTAGACTATGTCAATATGTTTGCAAAGAGTGACTCGCAAATTGCATACAGATCTCTGCTGCAGAACCATTAGACTATAAGGATTAAAACGTGACGTGCTCTGTAGACACATTTTCTGCCACTGTCGCATTTACCCACTAAGTTTTTTGTCAGGGTTTCTAAACAGCAATCACTAGGCATCACTGAATCCTTACATCCTGGAATAACAATCTTTTGAAGTATCTCACAGAATTACAGCCAAAGACCTATAGATATAGTAGTTTAATTGCAATCTATGTCTATGCGAGCTTGGAAGGGAAATCTTTCAAAATCTGATTGAAGCACAGTGTAGAACAGATGGAGAAATATGCTGAACGTGAACTCTTGCCTTTTAAGACAAAGAAAATAAACAGCATACAAACGCTAGGGGTACCGTACCTTGTAATAAAGGTAAATTTGCTGGACCTCAATAATCCAGCTCTCTGACATGTCACTATACATACAGCCAAATGATGGCAGCAAAGTTATATAAAATAAAGGCATGTGAATTAATTCAAAACACTGATGCTGGAACGTTCAGATTGCTTTTTCAATAAGAAATTCCATTTACTGCACTTTAACAACCTAATTTGCCACTTTAATTTTCTTGTATTTGACAATGAAGTGCATAAACTCGGGAGAGCAAAAAGGGAAAAGACAAGCTACAATGTCAGCATGATCAGATTGGGATCAAAAATACAGCCAGTGCACCACAACAATGGTGGTTCACATTCGCGAATCCCAGCCGTTGTGAAGCACTGCTAGCTTGGTATCAAGTGGCTCATTTTTGCAATTATGTGTGATAAACTAATCATTTTAAAGCTTATACGAGACAGTTACATTGGCTAAGACTAGAAACACTGCAACTGTGAAAATTGCTTACTTTGCAGTATCAGTGCGTTGCAAAACGAAGTGACATATCCTGTCGCCACCGAACATGTCCTGGCTCTGATTATCACACAGACCTAGACCAAAGCCAAGATGGAAGAGTAGGTCAGCCTGTGTTGGTCAGTCCTCGGTGGAGGCGAGTGGGGTTGAAAGATTAATTAGATGGATCTCTGGAATTTGTGCACTCGCCCATGAACCTCCTTGTTTGGCAGAGTTACAGAAAACAAAGGGCTGTGTGACTGGGTGGTTTTGGAAATTAGGGTTGTGATCTGCTTTCTGCCTGGGCCTCATGAGTAGGACTGGGCCACGGGCTGCTTTAGTATAGGCCTTGATTTCTCCCTACAAAGCAGGACATAAAATAGCTAGTACATAAGGAGATTAAGAAAGAGTCTGAAGCGGAGTTTCCGGTCCACCTATGGGCTGGTTAGCACTGCTTTGTCCTCCTGCCGCAAACTTTTGATTAGATGCTGCTGATAGCGGGCCTGAAAAATTCAGTTGCACCTGGCAAAAGTAGGTATGGAAATCAGAAAACAGGAAGGAAATCTTCCATTATCACTACCCTTCATTCCCAGAAACCCCAACTCGCTGGCTGGATGAGAAGGAAGTGTGGTTCAGAGCCTTGAGGCACAAACACCATAGGCCTCTGTTTTCACTGCCGCATAAAGGATTTTTGAGCCCCAGGCAGGACCTATTATGGGGGCCCTTGTTCAAAATAGTTGTGAATGTTCTACACATTTTCAGCTAATGGAAGTCTTCATGATCTCAAAGATCACCGAATTATATGTTAACCTTTCAGGAATGGGCGCATATAAAACAGCTGAAGCTGTCTAACGCCTGCCAGCCAAACAGTACCAAAATAAGAAACCAGTTTTGATAAGGTAATAAAAGCTTGAACAAGTATCGATACGGCCATTTCTTTCTGTGTTTGGATCTAAATATTTTGTCATGCGAAAGCAATATTTTATGTTAAAATCAGTGTCTAACATACTTGTTCCTATCACTGTAGAAAAGGCACAGTAAAAGTAACCTGCTGGATGCTTAGTTGACCATTGCATAATATGAAACCATATGCACATAGTGCTCGACATTGTAGCTTTCACTGCTTAATATTTGTAATCACAAATATATTCCTCTTGGCCACTGGTCTTCTTGCTGCAATAGTGAAAATCAAACCAGTTCTCTGAAGATTTTCACTGCTTTATCAGGACAAATATAATAATTTTCCGCATGATTCTCTTCCCCTTCCTTTTCCTCTGCCTAAGAAGAAGGATTACAGGGACAGAGCAGAAACTCCAGCTAGATCGTGATCTCCAGTTCTACTGAGTGAACAAATTAGAAAGGACAATGAGGTTATGAGAATGTCATAAAATAGAGAAAACAGCACACAGAAAAAGGGAGGTAAAAAGATAGATAATATTTTAGAGTGAGGTAGATATGTAGCTAGCTAGAGATTGAGGTAATGAAATGTAAAGAGAAGGGGGGTTATACTGAAAAGGGAGTTAGAGAGAAAGGTAATGTATGAAGAGGATTTTCTTAGAGAGAGCTAAAGCCAGAGCTGTAGACCTCTAGAAACAAGCGAAAAGAGGAGGATGAATGTTAGACCTGACAACCTTAGGGTGGTCACCCCTAACTTTGTGCCTGCCTCCCTCCACTTTCTGGATACTTTGTTTTGCTGGTTTTAGGAGTCTGCACACTTTACCACTGCTATCCAGTGCTAAAGTGCATATGCTTCCTCCCTTAAACATGGTGACATTGGTTCATACCCAATTGGGTTATTTAATCTACTTGTAAAACCCCAGCAAAGAGCACTGCAGGTGCCCAGGGCCTGTAGATTAAATGCTGCTAGTGGGCTTGCAACACTGATTGTGCCACCCACATAAGTGGCCTCTTAACCATACCTCAGGCCTGCCATTATAAGGACTGTATGTGCAGTTTCACTGTCACTGACACTTCAACTTGGCATTTAAAAGTACTTGCCAAGCCTTAAACTCCCCTTTTTCTACATATACGTCACCCCTAAGGTAGGCCCTAGGTAACCTATAGGGCAGTGTGCTATGCAGATAAAAGGCAGGACATGTACCTGTGCAGTTTATATGTCCTGGTAGTGTAAAACTCCTAAATTCGTTTTTACACTGCTCTGAGGCCTGCTCCTTTCATAGACTAACATTAGGGATACCCTCATATACTGTTTGAGTGGTAGGTTCTGATCTGAAAGGAGTAACAAGGTCATATTTAGTATGGGCATAATGGTAATACAAAATCCTGCTGACTGGTGAAGTTAGATTTAATATTACTATTTTAGAAATGCCACTTTTAGAAAGTGAGCATTTCTCTGCACTTAAATGCTTCTGTGCCTTACAATCCACATCTGGCTGGGTTGGTTGATAGTTCCCTCGTGCATTCCACTCAGACAAACCCCAAACACAGGATGCTCAGTCACACTTGCACACACCTGCATATTGAATGGGTCTTCTTGGCTGGGAGGGTGGAGGGCCTGACACTTACATGTCAAAGGATAGTAGCCTACCCTCACACAAAGGACTGCCACACCCCCTGCTGGGACCCTGGCAGACAGGATGGAATTGAAAGGGGACCTTATGCACTTCTAAGCCACTCTTTGAAGTCTCCCCCACTTCAAAGGTACCTTTGGGTATTTAAGCAGGGTCTCTGACCCTACCAACTCAGACACTTCTGGACAAGATACCACTGGAGAAGAAACTCTGAACCAGAACCTGCAACCTGCCAAGAGGAACTGCCTGGCTTTCCAAAGAACTCACCTGACTGCTTTTCTGCAAAGGACTACTGCCCTGCTGTTGCCCTGCTGCCTTACTGTCCTCTGGCTCTGCTGAGAAGTGCTCTCCAAGGGCTTGGATAGAGCTTGCCTTCTGTTCCCTGAAGTCTCAGGACCAAAAAGACTTCATTTCTACAAAAGAACTCCTTGTGTGGTGAAAATCTACGCACAGCCTGCAAGAAACGACGCACAGCCTGCATTGCAGTGAGAAAATCACAGCACGCCGAACCGGATCGACGCAGCCAGACTTCCTGAAGAGAACGATGCAGCGCCAGCATTGCAACTGAAAATTCGACGCATGGCCCACTGGATTGACGCAGAGCTGAGCTGGAATGATGCAGCCTGACTTCCTGAGAGGAATCGACCCAGCACCTGCAGTGCTGCACAATTTTCCACGCATCACCCACCGGATCGACGCAGCTCATGACTTCGTCATGCGCGCCCAGGATTTCAACGTATTGTCCCCGGGGCGTCTGAAAACCCTGCAACCCGAAGAGGATCCCAGTCTGTGTGCCCGAAATTGATGCAAAGCCTGCTCTGTGTGAAAATTCGATGACGCATCATCTGTGTGTGCTGGAAAAATCAACGCACACCTCCCCGTTTTCCACGCAACTCCTCCTCTGCGGTCCCTTGCAGAGAATTTGAACACAAACCAGGTACCTTCTAAGTTAAGCCTGACAGCTCAGTGCCAAGCTGCCAGAGGGTGGGCACAGGATAATTTGGATTGTGTGTGACTTACCCTGACTAGAGTGAGGGTCCTTGCTTGGATAGGGGGTAACCTGACTGTCAACCAAAGACCCCATTTCTAACAATGAAGTATAGAGAAAAGCTACAGAGAGCACTGGTGTACAGATAAGGGCAGAATGAGAAATAGGGTACAGAAAGATAAATTAGCTACAGTGGGCAGCGCTGTATGAGAGAAAGGTAGATTGAGAGGTGTGAACATTAGAAAAAAAAGATTCTTTGTAGAGAAAAAAGGTGAAGTAGAGAGATGTGGTAAAGTTGGGAAAGAGGGGAGAGTAAGGCAGGAATAGAGGGAGTGTACAAAGAGTTGCAGGGAAGGTGTGTTGATAGGGGGTCCAGCGAGGGAGATTAAAGAGAGAAGAGGCAATGGTAGTTTAAAAAGAGGGCTATAGGTAAAGAAAGTGTTAGAGATAAAGGTTTAAGGTTCTGAAAGAGGTGACAAGGGGAACAGTGGTAGAAGTGCAGAGGTGAGGTGAGACAGTGATCGAATTATGATGGATATTGAGAGTTTGTGCAGTGAGAATTTAATTTTAGGGAGAAAGATGAGGTAATGTTTGTGATATGAACTAGAGACAGAGGTGATAAAGAGAGTGGTGAGTTAGAGGGGATGGGAAAGGCAGAGAGAGGTAAGGCATAGACAGAGTTCTGAGGTAAAGAAATAGATGTGTTTGAGAGAGAGGTAAAGTAGACGAAGGAAATAGACACAGCAGTGAGATGAAAGTGGCTATGAGGTGCTGAGAAAGGGGTGAGGTAAACAGGGAGTTGGGAGGAAGAGATGTGGAGGTAGGTAACGATGGTAGGAGAGAGAGAAGTAGAGACAGGTGGGATACCGAGAGGTGTATTTGAAGGAGAGAGATGAGGTAGACAGAAATGTGGTACAAAGGGCTTAAAAGAGACTGAGGAATGAGTATGTAGAGGTATAGAGCTTAGCGGAGACAGAGGGAAAGTAAAGTGAGATATGTGAGGCAGACATATAGGTGGGGCAGAGAAAGAGTTAGAGAGTAAAAAAGAAGGGACATAAAGGTAGTCAGAGGAGGTAGACAGATATGGAGAGGGATTTAGTGACTGGTGGGGAAAGTAGAAATAAGGCACAAAAAGACAGGTTGAAGAGAGAGGAAGTAGCAAAAGGTGAAGTACAAAGCGAAGGGAAGGTAAACAATGAGAAGTGAAGTCAAGAGTAATTTAGAGGGCGATAGACACAAAATTAGAGAGATTGGTAAAGAAAGGTGATGGTAGATAGAGAGATGCTGGAGCAAGTGAAAGATGAGGAGAGAAAAAGATGGAAAGGTAGTAAGTGGTGAAAAAAGGATAGGAAAAGGGACAGAGTCAGAAGTAGAGAAAGGGGGAGAGAGTGGTTGTTTTAAAAATGAAGTATGACAAAAAGAGTGAGATATCATTTTATCAAGAGGGGCCCTAAAAAGTAGGGACCTTTGATATTGTTCTCATTGAAAAGTCCCTGGCTGCTTTCCTGCTCTGACAGGCTACAGAGTGAGGAAGGTGGTTCCCCAAAAGTGACGAGAAGTGGGAAGATTGAATGTCCTTACTGCTGGGGATGGGATGAGAACACATACATAACTCAAAATCATTAAGAACATTATTAGAAATCCAGGTATTGACCCATTAACCCCTTCTGTGCCAAGGACGTAATGGTTACGTCCTGAGGCACAGTGCTGCTGTGCCCAGGACGTAACCATTACGTCCTGTGCACAGAGCCCAGAGGGAGCGCTAGCGCTCCCTCTGTGGGGTTCCCCTCCACCCCCCAAGTCAGGGATGGAAGGGGAAGCCCTTCCCCTCCCACCCCCGATGCCCCCAAACCCCCCTGTGACGTCAGCGCGTGAGCGCGCGCTGATTAATCACAGGGTCTCCCCCATCGCGCTGGAAGCAGAGCTTCCAGCGCGATTGAAAGAGAAATGCTTTTGCATTTCTCTTTCAATCCCATGGGGGAGGCCCGAGAGGCTTCAAAGGGAAGGAAATGTATTTCCTTCCCTTTGAAGTCTCTCACAGGTTTCAAAAGCCGGATTGCTTGCAATCCGGCTTTTGAAACCCCACTAGACACCAGGGATTTTTTTTTTTTTCAATGAAATTGTCAAAAGGGAGCGACCCCTTGGGCAAGGGTCGCTCCGGGGGGGGGCATTTTTTTAGGAAGGCCTTTTCTGCCCCCCCTGGGGGCAGATTGGCCTATTATTAGGCCGATCTGCCCCCAGGGGGGCAGAAACCTCTAGGCACCAGGGACCTTTTTTTTTTTTTTTGTGATGTCTTCTTTTTTTTAGGTGGGGAGCGACCCCTTAGGCAAGGGTCGCCCCCCTAGGGGACAAATTATATTTAGGCCATTTCTGCCCCCCTTGGGAGCAGATTGGCCTATTTTGATGAGGCCAATCTGCCCCCAAGGGGGGCAGAAACCATTAGACACCAGGGAGTTTTTTTTTTTGCGTGAATTTCACGCAAGGGGAGCGACCACTTAGGCAAGGGTCGCTCCCTGGGGGAGGGGGGATTATTTTAGGCCATTTCTGCCCCCCTGGGGGGTAGATCAGCCTATTTTGATTCGGCTGATCTGCCCCCAAGGGGGGCAGAAACCACTAGGCACCAGGGATTTTTTTGTTTTTCTGTTTTACAGATGGGGAGCGACCCCTTGGACAAGGGTCGCTCCCCTGGAGGGGCAAAATGTATTAAGGCCATTTCTGCCCGCTTTGGGGGCAGATCGGCCGATTTTAGGTCAATCTGCCCCCAAGGGGGGCAGAAACCACTGGGCACCAGGGATCTTTTTTTTGCGCCGTCACGCAAGGGGAGTGACCTTGTAGTCAAGGGTCGCTCCCCGGGGGAGGGGGGGGCAAAATTATTTTAGGCCATCTCTGCCCCCCTGGGGGCAGATCGGCCTATTGGTATTAGGCCGATCTGCCCCCAGGGGGGGCAGAAACCTGTAGGCGCCAGGGCAAATTTTTTTTTTGTGTTTTTTTTTTTTGTTTGTTTGTTTTTTTAGATATGGGGAGCGACCCATCAGACAAGGGTCGGTCCCCTGGGGGGCAAACTGTGTTTAGACCATTTCTGCCCCCCTTGGGGGCAGATTGGTCGATTTTAGGTCAATCTTCCCCCAAGGAGGCAGAAACCACAAGGCACCGGGGATTTGTTTTTTGGTGCCAATGTCACGCAGGGGGAGCGACCCCGTAGGCAAGGGTCGCTCCCGGGGGGGAGGGGGTTGGGGGTTCAGGGGGCAAATTTATTTTAGGCCATTTCTGAACCCCCTGGGGGCAGAAACCTCTTGTTGCCAGGGCAATTATTTTGTTTGTGGTTTTTTTTTTTTTTTTTTTTTTAGATGGGGAGCGACCCATCAGGCAAGGGTCGCTCCCCTGGGGGGCAAATTGTATTTAGACCATTTCTGCCCCCCTTGAGGGCAGATTGGTCGATTTTAGGTCAATCTGCCCCAAGGGGGCAGAAACCACTAGGCACCAGGGATTTGTTTTTTGGCGCCAATGTCACGCAGGGGGAGCAACCTGTTAGGCAAGGGTCGCTCCCGGGGGTGGGGTGAAGGTTGGGGGGGAAAAATTATTTTAGGCCATTTCTGCCCCCAGGGGGGGCAGAAACCTGTAGGCGCCAGGGCAAATATTTTTTTTGTGTTTTTTTTTTTTTGTTTGTTTGTTTTTTTAGAGATGGGGAGCGACCCATCAGACAAGGGTCGCTCCCCTAGGGGGCACACTGTATTTAGACCATTTCTGCCCCCTTGGGGGAAGATTGGTCGATTTTAGGTCAATCTGCCCCCAAGGGGGCAGAAACCACTAGGCACCGGGGATTTGTTTTTTGGCGCCAATGTCACGCAGGGGGAGCGACCCCGTAGGCAAGGGTCGCTCCGAGGGGGTGGTGGGTGGGGGTTGGGTGGCAAATTTATTTTAGGCCATTTCTGCCCCCCCTGGGGGCAGATCGGCCTATTATTAGGCCAATCTGCCCCCAGGGGGGCAGAAACCTGTAGGCCCCAGGGCAATTTTTTTTTTGTGTTTTTTTTTTGGTTTGTTTGTTTTTTTAGAGATGGGGAGCGACCCATCAGACAAGGGTCGCTCCCCTGGGGGGCAAACTGTATTTAGACCATTTCTGCCCCCCTTGGGGGCAGATTGGTCGATTTTAGGTCAATCTGCCCCCAAGGGGGCAGAAACCACTAGGCACCGGGGATTTGTTTTTTGGTGCCAATGTCACGCAGGGGGAGCGACCCCGTAGGCAAGGGTCGCTCCTGGGCAGGGGGGGTTTGGTGGTGTGGGGGGGTCAAATTTATTTTAGGGGCATTTCCCCCTCCCCCCTGGGGCCGGCTGAGCTAGAGGTCAAAATCCACAGGTAGGCACTTTGCAAAAAACACCTCTGTTTTCTGTGAAAAAATATGTTGTGTCCACGTTGTGTTTTGGGCCATTTCCTTTCGTGGGCGCTAGGCCTACCCACAAAAGTGAGGTACCATTTTTATGGAGAGACTTAGGGGAACGCTGGGTGGAAGGAAATTTGTGGCTCCTCTCAGATTCCAGAACTTTCTGTCACCGAAATGAGAGGAAAAAGTGTTTTTTGGCCACATTTTGATGTTTGCAAAGGATTCTGGGTAACAGAACCTGGTCAGAGCCCCGCAAATCACCCCATCTTGGATTCCCCTAGGTCTCTAGTTTTCAAAAATGCGCTGGTTTTCTAGGTTTCCCCAGGTGCCGGCTGAGCTAGAGGCCAAAATCCACAGGTAGGCACTGTTTTCTATGAAAAAATGTGATGTGTCCACGTTGTTTTTTGGGCCGTTTCCTGTCGCGAGCGCTAGGCCTACCCACACAAGTGAGGTATCATTTTTATCGGGAGACGTGGGGGAACGCTGGGTGGAAGGAAATTTGTGGCTCCTCTCAGATTCCAGAACTTTCTGCCACAGAAATGTGAGGAACATGTGTTTGTTTAGCCAAATTTTGAGGTTTGCGAAGGATTCTGGGTAATAGAACCTGGTCCGAGCCACACAAGTCACCCCATCTTGGATTCCCCTAGGTCTCTAGTTTTCAGAAATGCACAGGTTTGATAGGTTTCCCTAGGTGGCGGCTGAGCTACAGGCCAAAATCTACAGGTAGTCACTTTGCAAAAAACACCTCTGTTTTCCTTCAAAAATTTGGCTGTGTCCACGTTGCGCTTTGGGGCGTTTCCTGTCGCGGGCGCTAGGCCTACCCACACAAGTGAGGTATCATTTTTATCGGGAGACGTGGGGGAACGCTGGGTGGAAGGAAATGTGTGGCTCCTCTCAGATTCCAGAACTTTCTGCCACATAAATGTGAGGAACATGTGTTTTTTGAGCCAAATTTGGAGGTTTGCAAAGGATTCTGGGTAACAGAACCTGGTCCGAGCCACACAAGTCACCCCATCATGGATTCCCCTAGGTCTCTAGTTTTCAGAAATGCACAGGTTTGGTAGGTTTCCCTAGGTGGCGGCTGAGCTAGAGGCCAAAATCTACAGGTAGTCACTTTGCAAAAAACACCTCTGTTTTCTGTGATATGTCCACGTTGTGTTTTGGGGCATATCCTGTCGCGGGCGCTAGTCCTACCCACACAAGTGAGGTATCATTTTTATCGGGAGACTTGGGGGAACATAGAATAGCAAAACAAGTGTTATTGCCCCTTGTCTTTCTCTACATTTTTCCCTTCCAAATGTAAGACAGTGTGTAAAAAAGACATCTATTTGAGAAATGCCCTGTAATTCACATGCTAGTATGGGCACCCCGGAATTCAGAGATGTGCAAATAACCACTGCTTCTCAACACCTTATCTTGTGTCCATTTTGGAAATACAAAGGTTTTCTTGATAGCTATTTTTTGCTCTTTATATTTCAGCAAATGAATTGCTGTATACCCGGCATAGAATGAAAACCCACTGCAAGGTGCAGGTCATTTATTGGCTCTGGGTACCTAGAGTTCTTGATGAACCTACGAGCCCTATATATCCCCGCAACAAGAAGGGTCCAGCAGACGTAACAGTATATGGCTTTCGAAAATCTGACATTGCAGGAAAAAGTTACAGAGTGAAACTTAGAGAAAAATTGATTTTTTTTTCACCTCAATTTCAATATTTTTCTTTTTCAGTTGTTATTTTCTGTAGGAAACCCTTGTAGGATCTACACAAATTACCCCTTGCTGAATTAAGAATTTTGTCTACTTTTCAGAAATGTTGCGGTTTCTGGGATCCAGCGTTGGTTTCATGCCCATTTCTGTCACTGACTGGAAGGAGGCTGAAAGCACAAAAAATCGTAAAAATTGGGTATGTCCCAGTAAAATGCCAAAATTGTGTGGAAAAATTGGGTTTTCTGATTCAAGTCTGCCTGTTCCTGAAAGCTGGGAAGCTGGTGATTTTAGCACCGCAAACCCTTTGTTGATGCCCTTTTCAGGGGAAAAACCACAAGCCTTCTTCTGCAGCCCATTTTTCCCATTTTTAAAAAAAAAAAACGAAATTTTCACTGTTTTTTGGCTAATTTCTTGGGCTCCTTCTGGGGAACCCACAAAGTCTGGGTACCTCTAGAATCCCTAGGATGTTGGAAAAAAAGGACGCAAATTTGGCGTGGGTAGCTTATGTGAACAAAAAGTTATGAGGGCCTAAGCGCAAACTGCTCCAAATAGCCAAATTATAGGTCCCTTACTAGTGGCAGCCAGTGACACCTGCTTACAAGTGGCAGTACTCATTGAAGATACACAACATATTACAAATGTACCAATGTGCTCCAAAGGCCGGGGAAGGGGTATGCTTGGCTTCGTTCTCTGCTGAGCTGTAGGACATCAGCAGCTGCGAGTGTAGATCCCTTGTGAATAGCTCCAAGAAGGCTCCGTGATATGTTGGATGTTTTTCTTGACAAAAGGGGTGGCTCAGAGGCACAACTAGATGTTTGGAAGGCAACAAATCAAAAACATGACATGCTGTCTGAGACGCCAAACAAACACCTGGCCTGTCAAAATACCAGAACCTTGCTGATATAGTGGCGAGTAAACTAATGCCCAACAATATCGTATGGAGCCATTACTTTAAAATACCAGCTCTGTGTGGATAAACAATGATGCACCTGCTATCACCAGCTGTTTGCCTTAACAGATTGCACAAGTCATGCTCAAACCAGGCTGTAATTTAACCAGACAAAACAGGATCTGGTGCTCTGTGCAAAGTATGTGTTGTATTGCCAAAAACTAAAAACCTCCAGGAAACACCTTCTCTGGCAGAGAATGCACGAATCTAACTCCCAGTAGGGGTCTTTATTGGCAACCTCACTCAATCTTGGAGGTGGATGAGACAAGAGCAAATCTCCCAACTAATATAACTATTTCATGGATTGCACTGCTACAACCCCATTGGTAGCATGGAGAGCGATACACTTGCCAGAATGCTGAAAGGGCAGACTTGAGGCTTTCAGTTCAGTGTGGTCACCACATGGAGTTGAATGCCCACATGCACTTTACAACTTGCTTGCACTTTGCACTTCAGTGTTTTCCCCCATATAAATAATTTGGTTTACAGAGATGAAGTGAAGATGTGCGTGGGGAGAATCATCAACGAATGAAAGTTTGTTATTACTAATAGCTACTGGGGGGAAGGTAAGAAAGAATGTATTTTACAATACTTTTAATTAATCACGCATTAATATATATTTGTCTATCTAATAACGTTAATAAAAATCAATAGGGAAGAAGCGGCTATGTTAAATAAATGGAACAATCTTCCCTAATCATGATCAGTAGAATAAATATTTTTAAAATGTTGATCGTACCTAAATATAACTTCTTGTTTTATTTGTCCTACTGGGGATTGGTACTACACTGATTACTAAAATCCAAGCAACGTGCACTAAGCTTTGTGAGGGCTTATCAGGGGGAAGTCTATCGTGGAAAAAACGTTGGTACTCTTAAAATAAAGGTGCATTGGCACTGCCAGATTTCCAGTTCTATCACTTAGCTTTACAGTTAAATAATGTTAGATCATTATCGACAGTACCAGGTGATTCTAAATACGATCTGCTCCTTAGGACTATGGTAAAACCTTGTTTGAAAGAAAACTTTCTTTTAACAATTTTTGGTGCCTAAGTTCTTTAATAATGGCAGTGTAAAAGTTTTGCGTAGTGCTGCTAAAACATTGTATGAGATGAGAAAAGTGAATGTAATACCATATCATGGGAGGTGGCAGACCATATGGAAACACCAGGGTCTAGAGAATGTTTAACAGACTGCTTATCAATTCTCGTGCGGTAGTCATGATTCAAACCTGTGGAGATTTGCTGTCTGAGGGCTAATAAAACTAATGGTCTTTCTTCGTTTAAACATCTCCAGATGAACTCATGGGCATCTCAGGTCCAACTGGAGTCATAAAGGATATATTTGAAGCTAAACTCAGACAGCCAACTTCTGAAAAAAATAGCAAGATTATTGAACTATCTTTCTTATGGAAACAGGAGAATGTGTGTCCTGTGAAGAGAGTTTGGCCTCACACTTACCAACGCTTAAGTACCAAGATAAATTTCAAATATCTGTGCTATGCTTTAAAAATTGTCAGGCCGCCTACACAAAGAAGGATTATGTATTTATGCTCAACAGAATATATTAGACACCAGTGAAGTGTTCAAGCAAAGCAGAGACATTCGCTGTCCCAAATGCGATTCACACGGCAATATGCATATGTTCCTCACCTGCTTTGCGCTTGATGATTTTTGGCAGAATGTGAGTATCTTAGTGCCTAGTGTCAATATTCTTGCATAAGAAATTAAGATAAATCACTAACTGACAGTGGCAGATGGTGATCTTTTAAAATGGCAGGTGTAATACTTGTCCCGAGTAGCACAGATTGAGCGAAGAAAACAAGCCCGACCCTGACGTCTTCGAGGGAGTGCGAGGACAGGGGTGTGAGCCTGACTTCTTGGATGGGGTTTGGGTGGGTGGCAAGGCCTCCCAATTATCATTTATTTAAAATAATTGAGTCGAATAGTGTAAAGAATCATTTTCACATATATCTACTAAAAAGGAAGCCACAAACTCTGAAAGAGCACTTATTAAATATTCAAACCGTGTTATGGTGTGCTAAACCAACGGAACAGACGCTCACTTATTCAAATTGTGCTTTGGGTGCCTCTATATGTCAAAGATTACTTTGAAGGTATCAGGATCAGCATTTTGCCAATGGTGCCCCTTTTGCCAAAACTGACATACAATATGCCATTGTCAGAATATTGCCATTGGTCTCAATACAGTAGGTGAACCTATCAAAAACGACCTATTTAATGTCAGTGCCAGCATTTTGTCACAGTGGTCCCTCTCCACCATCATATGTCACAGTTGTCCTCCCTTATGCCGGAGATCACCCCTCCAGTGTGTCAGCACAAACATTTTGTTTTGGCTGCCCATATGCCAAGAGTTTCCTCTATTATGCCAGCACCAACATTCTTCCAAGGGTGGACGTTATGCCAAGACTTACTTCCATTAGGTCAGCACCAGCAATTTGCCAAAATAGCCCCAAATCTTAAGTATTAACTCTAGTACACCAGTGTCAGTATTTGATCACAGGAGTCTGTTATGTGAAGACCTGCCTCCAGCATGCTAGTGTCAGCAATTTGCTATGGGTACCTCAGGGTCCATAGCACACTTTCAAGTATAAGACCACATTCTTACTCACTTACATTCCGAAAACCCACCCTCCTCTTCATTGACTATTCTCTCACTCGATTACATTAATTTTACCTCTCATACATTTACTTTTATACTTACACTCACATTTTTACTCGCTTTTACTTTAACTCATTCTCACTCAGTCACACTCACTCATTCGCACACCATCACACTCACTTGCAGTCTTTCTCACTCACTATTACCCACTCACTGTCACTCATCCATCCATCTCACTCACACACACGCACGCTCACACAAACCTGATCTTCTTGAGAAGTCTGGGCAGGATTGGTATGGGCGTAAACAAGTACAGGACGCCTGAGATCCACTCAAGATGAAAAGTGCCTCAGAGTGAGAGCCGCCTTGGAAACTCCAGCAAGCAAAACTGCTGACATTATGCGTTCTCAGTGGTGGCAAACAGATCTACCCAAGGGTCTCCTCACTGCTAAAGGAGACCTTGCACTACCTCCTAATGGAAACGCCATTTGTGATCCGCTAGGTATCTTTTGCTGAGTTTATCTGCCCTGGTGATCAGAAAGCCCACCAGGTGCTGAACCACCAGGGATATGCCTTAATGTTCCAGCCATGTCCTCTTGACAAATGGTCCAAAACCCCACCCCACCCTGTTTGTTGCAGTACCACATGGCAGTGGTGTTGTCCGTGAACACCTGGACTATCCTTCCCTTGATGAAGGGTAAGAAGGCTTTCAATGCCAGCCAAATCGCCGGGAGCTGCAGTAGGGTAATATGGAGTCTGGATTCTGCTGGAGCCCATAGGCCTCTGATTTCCACCTCTCCTTGATGGCTGCCCCCTCCAAGGAGTGACACATCTGTTACAACAGTCAGTTCTGCCTGGGGATGGAAGAAGGGTAGGCCGCTTAACCAATTGTGGTTCGTTAACCATCACTGTAAATCTTGTACAGTACCCTCTGAAATCTTAACCACGTCAGAGAGATTCCCCTGAAGCTGTGCCCACTGGAACTTCAGGTCCCACCACACAGCCCGTATAATCCATCGGTCATGTGTCACAAGCAAGATGCATGAGACCATGAGGCCCAGCAGCCTCAGTGTCAGTCACACTGAAACCCAGGATGGAGGCTGAAACACTTGTATCATTGCCTCAATATCCTGGAGTCGTCGTTTTGGAAAATAAGCCTGAAATTGCACCTAGTCCAGAATATCTCTGGTGAAAGGGAGCATCTGAGAGGGAGTCAGGTGTGTCTTCAGCACACTGATAGTGAACTCCAGCAAGTGCAGGAGGTCTCCCATAGTCTGGAGGTGAGACACAATCGCCTGGGGCGAGCCTGCCTTCAACTGCCAGTTGTTGAGATAGGGGATAACTGGTACCCCTGATCTCCACAGATAAGCTGCAACCACAGTTGTCACCTTGGTGAACACCTGAAGGGTGTTGGTAAGGTTAAAAGAGAGCATGACGAACTCAAAGTGATCGTGGCCCACCATAACCACTGGTAATGTCAGGAGCAGGCACAACGGGAATGTAGAGGTATCCGTCCTGCAAGTCCAAGGCTACCACCCAGTCTCCTGGGCCCAGGGCAGACAGGACTTGAGTCAGTGCGAGCATTCTGATTGTCTCCTTTTTGAGAAAGAAATTGAGAAGGCACAGGTCTAGGATAGGATGAAAGACTCTGTCCTTTTTGGGCACCAGAAAGTAGCAGGAATAACAACTATGACGTACTTCTGCCGTCAGCACCCTCTCTATGGCTCGGGTGGAGAGGTAGACACGAGGGGGAGGGAGTAGCACCTTCGGACAAGTTGGATAACCCAGTGGTCTGACGTTTTCAACATCCAGTCCTGTAGGTGTTGGTGTACCCTACTTCCCACTCGGTGCCTATGATGGTTGGAGGGCGAACTAAAGGGGTCCGGAGGCTGTGCCTGCTGTGGAGGGTGGACTGGTCCAACCTCTGGCTGCCTAACCCCGAGGCTTTGGGGTACTGCGCCCTAGGCCATGCAGAGGCTAGGAAAGAGTTTCTGCGCTTTTGTGGCTAAAGGGGTAAAGACAATGCCGGAGGCCCCTTTTGTGGCCAGGAAAAGAAAGGAAGGAAGACTGGAGTTGGCAGGCAGCCATGGCGAGGTCCACGGATATGGCAGTAGCTCTGCTATCCTGAGCCACTGAGCCCACCTTATCTCTGAAGAGATGGGAGCCATTAAAGGGCATGTCCTTAAGCGAGGCTTGGGCATCCCCTGAAAAACCAGTGATTCTCAACCATGTGTGGCGCTGTAGTGCCACAGACAAAGAAACCACTCTGCCTAGTGAGTCAGTCATATCCAGTCCACATCTGATCGTGAACTTGGATGCATCCCTCCCATCTGCCATAGCTTGGGAGAGTAAGGCCAGGGCCTCAGCCAAGGGACCATGGGAAACAACTGCACCACCAAATCCCACAGTGCATGGGGGTAACAGCCCAAAAGACTTGGGGTCCCCTGGGGTGGGGGATGGTGGCGGGCAATTGTTCTGTTCACAGGAGCCCCTGTGCAGGGCTTGGACCAGGTTCAAAGGAGGACATCTGTAAGGGCTTCACTAACTGGGAGAAGCAGTTCTGAGGGGAAAACTCCTGGCTGAAACACCTCTGCCAAGACCTTAGTCTTGACTGCCACTGAGGGCAGGCCTAGGTCCAGGACCTTGGCTGTTCTTCTCATCATCATTGCAAAAGAGGCTCCCTTCTCCGTAGCCATGTTTGAGGAGAGACCATGCCAGTATGTGGGGACCTGTCCAATGCAGTGGGGTCTGCCAATTCCCCCCACCAGTCCATGATGAGGGTAGAGCTGGTATTCTTCAGGGTCCAGTGCCCCCTCCCAATCTTCCCCAAGTCCTAACCCATGGGAATAGGACTCAGGCTCCAGTCAGAGGACATTCTGGCCCTCAGAAACTCGGTGAGGTGCAGAGTCAGCTCAGGCTCAAAACATGACAAGCAGTCACCCATACTGACAGACATGTTATGCTGGGTTGCATCTATAGCACTTTAGAATGCTCTTAGGCCAACAGAAAAGATATGACAGGTGAGTAGAAAGGAAGGAAAAAGAGAGAAAGATTGAGGAAAGGAACCTTATTAATGGGATGTTCTTCTACAAAACAGATCATTCATTTGCACCTAACCTTAGGCATCTGGTTGGCAACGAGCAAGCAAAGTATGAAAATGGGCTGCACAAGAAACCAGGATAGAGTAGGAGAGATAAAAGAAATGAGTGAAACAGAGTGAGGCACTGGGTCCTGGTGTTCAGCTAAGAATGGTAGACTGAAGACACGTAGACTTAATTTCTTCAATACTAACTACCATTATCCCAGGCTGAGATATTTACCACGTGTCATAAAACTGAGGCGTAACACGCAAGATTGTTTTTTAACACACCGAATCAGGCTGGTTTTGCTTTTGTCTAGGCCCGATAAATTTCAGCAGGTTTGGCCTGCTGAAACGTATTAAAAGAAAACCGGGAGAGTGTAATAATGAACACACACCTTGTAACCCAATCAATTCAGAATTTAGGCCTTTACTTGTAATAAGGGCCTATGTAACCAACCTGGTTTTTCGCTTTATAAATAACGGCTAGCAACTAGATTGCAACCCCTAGCACGCATTGATTTGGTAAATGAAAGTAGAGGACCAGGAACATGGTCCTGAAAGCGGATGGAGCAACTAAGCTAGAAATAAACAAATTTGATTTCAGCAGTACAAAAATAATTCTTTCACTATGCTTGACTAGCTGCATCAGTTTTTAGGTCGCACGTGCAAGCGCTCTGGGCTGTTGTAATCTATCTGTGGGCTTTTAACTATGCCCACCTCACACCCATCACTATCACTCGTTCATGGGTTTGCCTTTCAAAAATCCTTTGTTATTATTGGTAAATGCTTTACGTTTGTCCTTCCTTGGGCAGTTTTGTTGCTGCCTTGGCCATTGACCCTGTTACATGGATAATTGCAGGTTTGCCGATGCGTTTGATTGCAAGCAAACTTCTTTTTCCTTTTGTGTCTCTCCATTTGCGCTCATGGTGGCCGTGGTGCTTTGAATCAGCTTGCTTATGTCAACTGTTTTACTTATCATTTTCAATTTATGTGGCAAGAAAAGTCCAGTTAGGAATTTACAACACTAATAGCTCTAACTCGAGCAAACGCGAGACCCATTGCACTGTAAATGCTTGTTTTAAATTAGTGCCAGCTGCTTCCAAGTGATTAATCAGTGTGATAGCAGGAGAATCCTGTTTTGAAATTGGCGTGTTACCATCAATCAGACATGTAATAATATAGGTAACGCTGCTATTACAAGAAATGCAAGTTTCAAACAGCGCTCCGTTCAAACGCACTTCTACCAGTTCCGGGGAGTAGCCAATGAAAATAAGAAATTATGAATTACCATTTAAAAGATAAAGGTTACATTCCTGGGCCAAAACGCCTGCATACCTCTGCCTTTTATCTAATTCCAAATCAACTAACTGTGTAAGTACCCGATGCCCCTCCTCGTATATTGTAGGCAATATTTGCCATAAAAGCGCAAGCGTCATTTTGTCCAAAACATTAACCACGAGTACAACTTTAAAATATGCATTTCTTCTAATAACACTTAAGAGTTCTTTTTTTTCTATATCAAGGGCTTAACAGCGGTCTAATTGTACAAATCATACCTGAAACACACAGCTAAAAAGAATGTATTTATACATACAAAATACAACCTGTAATGTAGAAACTGTCTGTATTAAGAGACAGAAGTGTCCTTAGCTATCCTTTGCTTATGTAGTCGAGCCTATGACTTATACACGATACAGTTACAACAAATGCGAACTACACACAACAGACAAGAAAGCACAAAGAAACAAACACATGCAGAAACAAACACGGGAGGTTCCATGCAGTTACAAGCATGGCTCCTGTGTAGCCACTGATTTTTGTAATATATATGTAGCCTACGAATCCCTGTCAGAAGAAAGTAAAAAATAGGCATAGTATATGTGTTGTGATGTGGGAGCACAAGCGACATATTACTAATGCGCTGGCCTCAGAACTTTAATGATGTAAATGTTTATCTGTTGTTAAAATATAACAAAATATGTCAGTGATTATGATGTTGTAGTTGGGATTACGTACTCTCACCTATACATTTAAGGACAGTGCAAGGCATACAGGAGTTCTGTTGCCCTACAGAGGTACGAGGAATCAGGATGAGCAACATTACGAGATCACAAAACCCTAAGGTCACTAGTGCTATCCTTTATCAGTGTGAGAGCTTTTTAATTATTAATTATTTTAGGTGGGCTCTTGGCTTCTCTCCGTCTAGGAATAACAGTTGCATGGTCATTACAGGTCTGCCATATACAGTGTCAGAACCCTATCTAACACCCTAAGGAAAGAGCTGGCACAGTTGTGTGCTCTCAAGAATAGGGGAGCAGGTTGGAGCGCACAAAACAGTGGGGCTGATTCACAAAAATAATTAGATATCTAATGCCGCCTGGTTTACATGCTCGGATGGGTGAACTGCCTCTTGCAGTTAAGTAAAGGACTTTCTGCATTTGAACCTGTGTATAGTGTACAATAGTAGACTGATAAAGGCCTTCATATATCTGCCACTCAACCGCCCCCCCTTTTATATTCAAAAGTAAATGTACGTGTTGCCGTGGCCAAACACCTTCTCCTCGCCCCAGTAATTTAGGAGGAGTTAAAACTATTCCACTAACAAAACAAAAATTCTGCCTTTATGTCTGGAGCAAATCTCCCACTATTGTCAGAGTCGGAATGAGACCGAAACAAGTGGTGTTTCAAAATCTGTAGGTGTCCTAAACCTTACAGGCCATTTAGTCTCACTGGAAGGTCCACTACCCGACCCTGGAATAGGATTTAACCATGTGCAATATTAAAGCGTCCTCAAGTAACTGTACCTATGGCTATATGCATTCATGACTGCACAATGAACGTACACTTGCTAATGGCTTTGTGAATTGGGCCAAATGACTTAAGGTCAGAGGAATGTTGCCTTCTCACGCCATAAATGCCTGGTCTCAGAGTCACCTTCTGCTCTTGCCTCTGCTTCCATCTATTGCTCACTCTTCCCCATCCGATCTGCTTTACATTGGCAACCAGTCCTGACTGATGTAGTGGACTGAAAGCAGGAACTGGCTGAATGAAGGAAATTGACAATTTAGCCTCTATGTGGCCAAGCGTGGCTCACCCGAAGGCCACAGCATTATGCAAGAGTCTTGGGCTGAGTGTAGCTGATTCAACCACCAAGAATGTTGCGAGCAAACGTATGGATGCCTGAAACAGCCATACTGACCATTTAGCAATTTCCCTTGCCAACGGTGAGAGTGAGTGAACTGCCACATGACGCACCTAAGACCATGAAGAAAGTGCAGCCAGGGACGGTGTTTGCTTCTCCTGCAACTGTTGAAAAATGGACCACAGGTACTTAGCAGAGCCACTGGCACGCCTTCTTAAATATGCACGTTCTTGATGGGTAGAGATAAAAGGCCCTACTAGCAGATGGTAGCAAGAAAGAAAACATATTTCATTATTTCACTACCTCTGGGTAGTCGGGCGCTTTTTAAAATGCACCGGCACATTTTTATTCACAAATTAATCCATGTCAAAAATCAAATCGAGATGTGTGCCCTCGAGCGCGCATGCGCTGCGAGCAGCTTCCAATACCTATCATTTCCCCAATTCAATTCAAAGATTATCACTGTGGAAGCTCAGGCAACCACAGCGGACATTTTTTTATGGTATTAGAAAAAAAAATGCTTTCAAAGATGTGCGCCACTGCTGTACGTACTGTGATGTCGGAGAACCACCGCCGGTTCCAAACACTTTAGCGCTGCACGCGCTGCGTTAAATCATACACCAGACGCGTTTGTTTTTCTTTAACAGTTGCCGCGTGGTCGGCAGCGGCCTGGCCCCATTCACTCGTGGTCCATCGTAGTGCTGGCGGACCGCGGTGTGCTGCTGCAGTGCCCCCCCCCACCCACGCCCATCTTTATTTACAGCCCCGGGGCCGAGGCCTCGGGGCAAACCAACAGGACATATTCAAGGAGGGGGGAACCCGCCTCCACATCCGGGGAACACCCAACTGGGTAACCCCGTTTAAGGCAGACAGTCGACTGATCGGTTACATCTCCGATCAGCGACATTACATTCCTCCAAAAATTTATAAACAAATTAACGGTACACACAAACACGGAAAAATGTTCACACCTCACAATAATGGTCACGCAGACGACTGGAGGGGCAAGGATTGTTACGCAAATTGTACTTGGACGTCTCGGACCGGCTCTGAGTCGAGTTCATAGCAGACATGTCGTCCGGCGGGCCCACATGCACCTGGCATGGTAGTTCGATATGGTGGAGGTCAGGTGAAAGATCAGAACCACTATCGTCACCCGGCAGCATCGGTGAATCATCGTCAACATCGCAATGCAGATCACCCCTGGGGTTCTCGTCCCTGGGACAATACTTTTTGAAAAAGGATACATTGCGTGTGACAGACTCACCTCCTCGCTGAGCCACCACAGCAGACCCTTTTCGATGAACGACGGTCCATGGGGCAGTGTCGAAAGGCGTGTGGAACTTACTTCCCGGCAAGGCGCGCTTCAACAACACCTTATCTCCAGCAGTGAGGTCCGACGGAGCACTCCTCCGCCTCAGGCTGGCCTGTTGATTGGTTACACGCCTGTTCTCCTGAGCACGACCACTGTCCATTGCTGGCGGGCCCCACAACTGGTGATGAGGGACGGTGTCCCGAGACACTCTTCCAAACACAATATGACTCGGCGCCCGGTTCGGTGGGGTGTTTGTCGGTAATTGTGCAGGAAAGAGAATATGGCATAACCCACAGCTTGACCATCCGCAACGGTGATACGGATCACTTTGTTGAGAGTTCGCATGAACCTCTCCACCTCACCATTAGCCTGAGGCCATCGGGGAGTGATTCGTCGATGATGGGTGCCAGTAACGCTCAGATACTCTGCCAGTTCACGGCTTTGGAAGGGTGGTCCATTGTCGGTCTTGATCTCCGCTATCAAACCGTGAGTGGCCATGGATTTTTCCAAAACCGACACCACTACGTCCGCTGTGAGGGCGGGTATGATCTCCACCTCCGGATATTTTGAGAAATCATCTATCAGGACCATGGTGTGGCGACCATCAGGCAGACTCCCGAAATCGAGGCTGGCAGACACCCAAGGCCCTGCTGGGGAAGGTTCAGTCTCAATAGGGGCGGGGCGGGTCGGGTCGGCTTTCCAGTGGCCTGACACCACACGCACAATCGCACCATCGCTTCAACCTGTTCGTCCATGAGGGGAAACCACACTTTGGATCGCAATCGCCCTTTGATTTTGACCATACCCTGATGGCCGTTGTGTGCTAGCTTGACAGCCCGGATGGTGAGGAGTTCATTCCTTACGCTATGCAGATTCCTGATTATGCGCTGGGACTCCCGAGTTAGCACTGGCAATTGCTTCTTCAGCACATGCCACTGGTTGTCTCTCATGGCTGCGATGACCCTTTGTAGACATTCGTCATCTTGGGTGGCCTGCACAATTTCATCTATTGACATAGGCTGTGGTCGGGACCGATCCGTGACGTACCTCACATATTCTTCAGTCTCTCGGGCCTCGTCTACCTCGACATCTGACGCTGCTCGGGGATGCCTGGACAGGTAGTCTGCCGGGTTCTCGGACCCTGGACGATACTCCAGTTGACAATGGTAGTCCTGCAGCTGCAACATCCACTTTTCTATCCTCGGTGGAGGTTTAGAGGCGGTACCATTAAAAAGGGGAAGCAACGGCTTGTGGTCGGTGGTTACACTGAACGGACGGCCGTAGACGTAGATATGATAGTGTTTGCAGCCCCAGTGTACAGCGATGGCCTCCTTCTCTATTTGAGAGTAGCGCTGTTCCGTCTCGGTAAGCAACCGGCCTGGCATATGCGACCGGGGACCACATTCCTTCCATTTGCTCCTGGAGTAGCACAGCACCTAGCCCCTTTGGTCCTGCGTCAACGGCAATCTTCGTGTTCCTCTTCGGGTCGAAATACCTTAGGGTGGTATCGCTGGACAGGGCGTCCTTAATAGTCTCAAAGGCTGTTTGTTCTTCGGCTTCCCACTTCCAGGGTTCCGCAGCTTTCGTCAACCTCCGCAGGGGTTGGGAGATGTTGGACAGGTCTTTAATGAACCGGCCACAATAATTGACCATGCCGAGGAAGCTCCGGACTTCAGTGGCACTCGTAGGAGGTGACGCGTTCTTGATGTCCTCCACCTTGGCTGGATATGGAGCAACACCATCTGCCGAGAAAGTGTAGCCAAAGAACTGTATCTTATCCTTGAGGAATTCACATTTACGGCGGTGCAGAGTGAGTCCAGATTCATGAATGCGCTGCAAGACACTCTGGAGGCGAGAGTGATGTTCCGCAATGGTGGGGGCGTGGACGAGAATATCGTCGCTGACGTTGATGGTTCCGGGCAGGTCGGCCAGCAGTTCCTGGATGATGTTTTGGAATACTTCTGCAGCACTAGATATCCCAAAGTTGAGCCGTTTGTACCTCCTTTGCCCGACGTGCGTAGAGAAGGTTGTGATATACCTGGAGTCTTTCGCTAATACTAGTTGGTGGTATCCTGACCGGAGGTCAAGTTTTGAAAACCATTGGGAGTTGCTGAGCTCCCCGAGGATATCATCAATGGTGGGGGTCAGATGTCTCTCTCGTTTGATGGCAGCATTGGGGAGGCGCATGTCCACACATATGCATACCTCCCCCGGTTGCTTGGGTTTGCGGGCTACCACAATGGGTGAGACCCACGGAGTGGGTCCTGACACCTTTTCAATGATGCCAGCCTTTTCAAGATGGTCCAGTTCCTTTTCCACCTGTGGTCGAAGGTGAAAAGCGACTCGTCGGTGTCGGAGGGCTACTGGTTGTACCGTCTCGTCGATGTGGAGTTTGATTTCACAGTCCCGGAGGCAGCCAATCCCTTTGAAGATTCCTGAGTACTTCGCCAGTAGGTCTATTACAGATTCGTGATGGATGCTAAGTGCAAACGTGACTATCTCCAATGCCTCAGCAGCCTTGCAGCCCAGTAGCATTCCTTGTCCCTCTTCTGTCACATAGACTTTTGCTGGGATGGACCGGGACCCTTGAGTGAGGGTGGTTCGGAACATGCCCTTCAGGGCCAGTGGAGTGTTCTGTCTGTAGGCGTAAACTCTTATATTCGCTTTTGTTAGTGTTGGGCTCGGTATCATCCGGCAATGTTCTTCCGCTGCTAAGAGGTTGATGGACGCCCCTGTATCCACTACTGCGATTGTCTCGTGGGTGCCCATTTGAATCTGACACCATGGCAGTTTGGCCTGACGAGAGTGAGTATGTTTGACTGTGAAGAGGGCATGAACTACATGGATCATGGCCTCATCGTCGTCCATGTCACTTCCAGGCTCTGACTTGCTGGACGTCGTACTTTCGACTGCGGCATTGACGGACGCATTCCCTGTTCTAGCTTTTCTAGACCTGCAGACTTTCGCGAAGTGGTTTGTCTTACCACAGCCAGAGCATATCTTGCCTCTCGCTGGGCACTCCAAGGATTTGTGTGGGACTCCCCCGCAATACCCACATTGCCTGGTCGGTGTTTTGTTCGGCCGTTGTTTAAATCTGCCCGTGGGTGTCGTGATCGTATTGGCTGTCTCTTCCTTTATGGGTCGCTGTAGAGCAGCCTCCATGTGGGAAGCGCGGGCCCGTGATAGTTCTTTTGTGCGCCCCAATTGCAGGATGTCCGGCAACGGCTTTCCCGATTCCTCTAGAATGCGTTCCCTGAGCTTTAGGGAAGCGCATTCCTGGATGAGTTGTCCCCTCACTTCTTCCGTCTCATCATTGAAACGGCAGGTGCTGGCTAACTCTCTCAGCCTCATATGGAATGCATCCAATGATTCGTCTGTCTGTTGTCTGGCCTGTCTGAATATGAACCTCTCATAGTCGGTGTTGACCATGGGCTCGAAGTGCCTGTTCAATGCAGCTATGAGCGTTGTGTGTGTTTTTGGGGCGTCTTCTACAAGGTTCTTCGATATTTTGTATATGTCCCTTCCTCCTATATGGATTAGCATGGCACGGTTCTGGTCATTTGCTACTTTGGTGGCTTCGAAGAAAAGTAACACTCTTTCTACCCACTCTTTCCATCTCGGGGCCTGAGCAGAGGGCGCCCCTTTGACAATGAAGGGCTCTACTGGGGGTATGGCAGACATGGTTGCTGGGTGGCCTGGGTGTTGTTTCAACATTCAAAAAAACAGGCATTGTTTTCCCCCCGCTCTTCTTGGAAGTTTTTTTTTTTTGCACTGCGTGCAGGGAGTAGGGGTCTCTTGTACTCACATTAATTCTTCTTCCTGTGCAGCAGTGTGGATGGGATCCTGTTGTTGGGAGTCAGGATCCTGCTTCAGTGGTTGGAATTCTCTCAGTTCTTTTTTTTTTTTAGTTTTTTTTTCCGGGCCTGGTCGTCAGCCAGGGCAGGGAGTCACATAGACGGCACGAGCACTGCCTGGAGTGCGGCCGCCGCTCTGCTATGTGAATTGCCCCCCCAAAACTGCCCCTGACGCACGAGCACCGCGAAATGCGGCCGCTGCGGGGCAGTTCTGGCACGTGGGGCCGCCCCCCTCGTCGCCAGTGTGATGTGGGAGAACCACCGCCGGTTCCCGACACTTTAGCGCTGCACGCGCTGCGTTAAATCATACACCAGACACGTTTGTTTTTCTTTAACAGTTGCCGCGTGGTCGGCAGCGGCCCGGCCCCATTCACTCGCGGTCCGTCGTAGTGCTATCGGACCGCGGTGTGCTGCTGCAGTGCCTCCCCCGACCACGCCCATCTTTGGTTATAGCCCCGGGGCCGAGGCCTCGGGGCAAACCAACAGGACATATTCAAGGAGGGGGGAACCCGCCTCCACATCCGGGGAACACCCAACTGGGTAACCACGTTTAAGGCAGACAGTCGACTGATCGGTTACATCACCGATCAGCGACGTTACACGTACATCCACGATGTGAATGCATCTGTGAATGCCATCTTAGAATACATTTTATGTTCTTTGTACAAATTCCATTCAAATTTGGCTACCACAAACATGGGCAAATTTTTGGTGCCCATTTACCATAAACAAAAATCACTGTTAAAACCAATACATGCAAGGCCAAGATCTATTAGCTTTGCCCATGTTTGTTCTTTGTTATTCCAGTTGTGTTTTGACGTCAGAGCGTAGAGTAATAAGAAAATAAACTGCCCGTTTTCAGGGAGATAACGAACTCCAACTTACTTTAAAATATTGTGCATAAGCAAAATAACTAAAATACTGATTCATATAGTCACCCGCACAGCAAAATTAGTGGTTTGCTCTCGACCTGTGCAAAAAGCGCCCTTCTTTAAAATACATGTGTTCAATTCAAATTAACAATTGTAACGGCAATCACATCATAGGATTATATACATTTGTAATGGTTTGTTTTTTGCATCACACACATTCGCTACTGGCAAGGCTTTAAACTGAGCTCACATTGGAAATTATTAACATCAAATGTATTTAGGAATTTACAATATGGAGAGGGAGACTCTTCAATATTCGGAGGTGCTTTGGTAATAGGCGATCGCTCAATAGACCAATGTAAAAAAAAAAAAATCTGCACACACGTATACAATATCCATGGCCTAATAAAGCTGCACTTTTTATTGGATCTATTTTCTTGACAACTGCTGCTCATTTAAACATCCATCGCACAGACAAAGTGCTAAAACAAACTGGGCACACCTCACAAGCTGGGTGGTAGCTACTTTAACAACAAAAGACAGACGTCAGTGTCTCGGAAAGTGGTTTAATTTTAACATACGGATACAGACAGACAGCTATTTCTAATAAGACAAACATTAAAAACAGCTATAACTACAAATGAAATAAACTACTATTCATAAGAACAATTTAGGGATTCTAAACTGTACATAAAGGTTTATGTATTGCTTACTATGCTGCATCGAAAAGGATAATTAAACGTGTCATAAATACATGGACAGTAAGGCAGGCGTCGCTTTAAATAAAATGAACAGTGTTTAATTCACGCACCTTCGTCCGAGCGATTAATTATGATTGCCGAGGGATGGACTATGATTACCAATGACTGGTTACTATGCTGAAACCCAAAATTAACCCACAGATTATTTTACGTAGGTATGCATTGTTTGAGGGAAATGAAACGTATGCAGTGCGGATTTTATTTCCATCCAGTTTGGTTCTACACCCAAAAAGGGTAAACATTTTCCAGTGCCAAACTGAAGCATGTTTAAATTATACTCTGAGACTGGGACTGAAAAGGGTTAAAAGCACATCCAGCATGTCCTAGGTGATTGACTAGAAAAAGAATGATATATGCCCCAGTCCATCTGAGGCACAACAAGTTGCATAGCATTATTACCACTTTGCAGAGTCTGTCGTCCTCCAGCCAACACTCCACTAGGTAACATTCCAGTAGGAGTTAAGCCTTTGAGTGTTAGCACACTTTCACTCTCCTCCCTAGAAAGAAAAAAAAACACAAAAAATCTTTTTGGGAGACATAAAAAACAAAAGGCATGAAAGAGTGAACGTTTCAAACTCGTATTTTGAACCATACAGAGGAACTCTCATACATACATGTCCAATCTGATACAATCTAGTCAGAATCATCATGTAAATCAATTACATTTTTGCTATCCTCGAAATTAAACAGTACCACCTCTGTTAGCGCTTGGACTCTAAATGTTTTATATATATATATATACACACATATATATACACATATACATATACACACACACCCATGCATATATTCATATCAGGGATGCATCTGTATGAACAATGGTTTAAAGGATTCACTCAAGCTAATTTAGAAATTTGTTTCGTGGTCAGCAAAGTATGTCTGTCTTAACCGGAGACAATGAGATTTGTGAGTGTGAACCTCAAATAACCCAACAAAAAAAAAAAAAAGAGATGGGCCACAGGGTGGAGGGCTGAGATGACCAAGGTTCAGAATGAACTGTTCACATGATGAACATGGTCGTTACTGTTTTGCATTAGCTGGACCTCTGTCTAAAGTGGCACAGTGGGCGAAAAACAATGGGTTAGAATTAAGGGTGTACGTAATTTGCTTTTGCATAATTACATTAAATTACACTGAAATCAAGCAAAATCATTTTCTAATATATTTGATGCATCCTCGTGGCATTTTTTGGCACCCAGATGCTTTTAAATAGGAGCACTGCAAAAAAAAGCCACTTGTAAACTTTGCACTTGTATAGCGCACTACTCACCCGTTAGGGTCTCAAGGCGCTGTACTCATACCGCTATGGAACCCCTCCTGGCTTTTCCCTGTGAGGTGCCCACTCCTGGGCACCCCCAGGGTGAAGCCAGGCATCCAAGCGCTGTTGGGGCCGGTGTGGAGATTAAGCAAGCTATTGCCCAGAGTTGCAGAGTGGGACTTATTAGTTAGATTAGGCACTGAAGCGAGAATTATCTGGTCCAAGGGAATTGAGCCCAAGACCTGCCGAAGCGGGACTTGAACCCTGGTCTTGAGCCAGAACTCTGCTTCAGGGTCTGCCGCTCTAACCATTGTGCCACACTTCTCCACTTGCATTCTGTTACTGTGCTCTCACTATAATTTTTTTATTGTGAATGATATCATTCACTGTAATTTGTTTTACCATGAATGGCGCATAATTATGCAAAGTGGCGTAATAAAGTAACATTTGGAATTACGTGTGACAAGAGTAACACATAATTCCTGAAAACCGGTGGCCTATTAACATTTCGAACATGCCTAGTTTGAATACTACCAAAAGCAATTGCCAGTGGTTAGACAATATGCAAGCATTCATCCCATAACAGTTTGGGTGCCTGATTGCCAGTAGTCTGCCTGGAAACCTGAGACTACTCAAACAATAAACAGTGGAAAAACAGGGGATCAATTAAATGTTTTCTTTTCAACAATTACACAATAAATCAATAAACTATCACTAGACATCAGGTTTTTTTAATCGCTTATGAACAAGTATTATATACAGAGTCTGTATTGTTACAACTCGTCACCATATAAATACAATACAAATATACAAAATAGACAAATCATATCATATTATATTCATTTCCTTGTGACTTCCTGTATTTTTCCAGCAAGGGTAAGATGATTGTCTAAGATATTTCAATATGCAATTCACCTGAGGGTAGTCCTTAACCAGACGAGGAAGCAAGGACAAAAGCCTGCTAATCCTCCTAACTTGTCCCAGTTTAATACAAATAAATGTTGTCAGACTCCTTCAAAAGAATGTCAAAGCGTTTTGGCCTACAGAAATTCTAGGACGACTCCTCAGGAGCAGGGCAGTCAAAGAAATAAACCTCGGAATCGTCATAATAATGCCTCTGGCCTCTTTATATACCACTCATAAGTTTGAACTACGCCAAAAAAATAGAATGACAGCAACTGTAATTAACCGTTGCTCTTGCACCATACAGAATTGCAGGACATCTTCAGCAGTGCTACAGCAGTATACAAGATTGGATGACTTCCTCCAAGTGGTCGGACACCCAAACGGCTGCAAGAAGATGCATACCAAAACTCGAAAGAGGATAATTTTTGACCGAACTGGGTAGCCCAGGTATATGGGGACAACTCCCAAAAGTGTGATCAGGGTTTCCACCAGAAGAAAGAGGGAGAGAAAAAAAGGAGAGCTCTCAAGGCCCCCAAAATAGTTCTCAGGGGAAGGGTACCATAACCAATCTGGCCACCAGAAAAAGAGCGTTGCTGACAAGAGCCAGTACAAACCTCCCAAACGCTATGAGTTAATTGGGTAAGGGAATATCAAGGGGGATCTAAAGTGCCCAAAAAGAGCACCACTTCCCACTGAAGGAAAGACCCTAGGGGTGGCAAGTGCAGACCGTGGGGGGTTGAAGAGGGAGTTTATCCCAATTAGTGGAGGGGGAGCCTAGTGTGGGTTACCCTAGTGTCCCTGGGTGACACAGACATGGTCCCTCCAATACTACCAAGTATAGAGAATAGGTTGCCATTAGTGGACAAGGTGCGTAGGCTTTGAGGGACACAGATACCAGTATAACTATCGTAAGGAGTCATCTGGTGCCCCCAGATCAGATTTTACCTAATGTATTCCACTAGGTCTTGGTAGCACACAACCACGAGGGTCACTACCCAGTGGCCCTTGTTTCCTTTGAGTAGGGTGGAGGTCTCAGGTCTTCTGCAAGGAGCTGAGACCTGCCATGCCTATGGGCTGTTTACTAGAGAATGACCTGGAGCACACTGCCTGGAAGGAAGTTGAGCTCAAGTCACTCCTGGAAATGTTGGGGGTACCTGAGTGGGCTTGTGCTACCATCAGGTCCATGGCTACCCGAAGAGGGGAGTCAAAAAGTTCTGTAGCCTGGAACAATGGCAGAGACAGCTGACAAGTCAAGGAAGGGTAGAGGGACTGGCGAACCAAACCCTGATTGTCTTCCAACTGAGGTGGATAGGGCACCTGAGGAGCCCAGTGGACACTGTCTCGCTTGGTGATCTACGGGATCTTGCTGGATGGCATGCAGAAGGAACTATTAGGGAGGACCTCTGCAAGGCTCAGAAGGAGTGCCCTGCCTTGAAGGGCATGAGGCAACAGGCCAAAGCCCGGGCTGCAGGTGATGCCTCTTGTAATTACTGCATTTACAGGGAGGACAACCTCCTGCACAGTGAGCCTAAGGAAGCAGCTCGTGGGTTTCCCCCCAAAGCTACCAGTCCTTCCTACTGGGGCAGGCTCACAAAATCCCTCTGGCAGGACATCTGGGCCAGGACAAGACCATTGCCAGGTTTGTCCCTCACTTTTACTGGCCCCAGATGAGGAGGTCATTAGATGCATTCTGTGGGACCCGTATGCCGTTGGTAACTTTCGAATGGGTGGGCATTATAAGGTCCAGGAATCCCCAGACCTCTTCTGGTGACAAGTACATCCTAGTCCTGGTGGATAACTCCACTAGGTACCCAGAGGCTATTCCTCTGAAAACTACTACTGCACCCGCAGTGGCTAAGGCCCTGATGGGGATTTTTACCCCAATGAAGTGGATTTGGACAAGGGGACAAACTTTATGTCAGCTTATATGCAGTCAATTTGGAAGTAGTGTGGAGTTACTTATAAGATCTCTACCCCCCCCCAATCGTCCACAAACCAATGTGCTTGTTGAGAGATTCAACAAGACCCTGAAAGGCATGATCAGGAGTCTGCCTGAGGCTCTGAAGCATGAGTAGGACGTCCTTCTGCCATGGCTACTTTTTGCATACAGAGAGGTGCCACAGAAGGGGGTTGGGTTGAGCCCCTTTGAGCTTCTGTTCGGGCACAATATAAGGAAGAATGAGAGCAGTCTCCCAGAAAACCTCCCCAGGATGTAGTGAACTGCATGCTGACCTTCCGAAGGCATATGGCCAAGTTGTGGAAGCAAGCTTCAGACAACTTAGAGGCCAGCTAGGAAGTAATGAAGCAGTGGTACGATTGGATGACCTTCCTGTGTACTTGCAACATGGACAGAACGTGTGGGTGATGGAGCCTGTGAAGCCCGGGGTCCTCCAAAACTGCTGGACTGCGTAACATGAGATTGTTGAGTGGAAGGGGAAGGCCACCTATGTGGTGGACCTCAAGACCCCCAGATACCCCTTAAGGGTTATCCACCTCAACTGTCTCAAGTGCCATTATGAAAGGTCAGAGGTCACCATGCTGTGGTGACAGATGGAGGGGAGGGGGAGGAGAGTGAACCTTTCCCTGACCTCTTAGCCTCCAAAGAGAAGGATGGATCATTAGAAGGTGTAAACCTTTCCCCTACCCTAGCTTCTGAACAGCAGAGGGACTGTCACCAGTTGCCAGGACAGTTCGCCTCTCTGTTTTCCATCACTCTTGGGGTTACACACTTATGTACCCACGACAAACACAGGAAACAGCCCCCTTTCAAGAATACAATTTACCGTCTCTCAGTCAAAGTGGGGTTTAACATCAAGGAAGTGGTTTCCAAAATGCTGGAATTGGGGGTGACTGAACCTTATAGTATCCTGAGGTCCAGCTCTGTGGTGCTGGTACCAAAAGCTGCCCTGATGGGTACTACACCAAAACTCAGGTTCTGTGTAGACTATAGGGGCTCAATTTAGTCACCAAAACTGATGCTCATTGAATCCCACAGGTGTGATTGACATATTAGGAGTTGCTCCCGCTCTTGAGTACTTGTGACCTCACTTTAGGATACTGGCAGATCGTCCTAACTGAAGAAGCAAAGGAAAGGTCAGCATTCTCCACCCCAGAGGGCCACTACTATTTTAGGGTAATGCCCTTAGGTCTCAAGAACGTCCCTGCCACCTTCCAGAGATTGGTAAACCAAGTCTTGGCTGGGATAGAAGCCTTAAGTGCTGTGACAAATGATGACATAGCTGCCTTCAGCACAGCAGCACGAAAGGCAACCTCTTCCACCTCCACCATGGCCAGGAAGCCCCCAAAGCCTCAGACAGAGGTGAGAGCCCTTTTAAGCCTAAGTGGGTACTACAGTAGGTGCGTTAAAGGGTATGGCACCATTGTGGGCCGCTGTACTGAACTAACATTAAAAAAGCAAGCCAGAAATGTGATCTGGACTCAGGCATGCCAGAAATCATTTGACTCCCTGAAACAAGCCATGTGCACAGCCCCCTGTGCTTAAGGCCCCTGACGTTCCCAAGGAGTATTCAGTTCAAACTGATGCCTCATAGCATGGGGTAGGGGCAGTACTGTCACAGTTTAGTGATGAGGGCATGGACCAACCTGTAGCTTTAATTTCCAGCAGGTTACTACCCTGGGAACACAGGTGGAGTGCTAGTGAGTGGGAAGCATTTGCTGTGGTTTGGGCACTGACAAAGTTGAGACCATACTTGTTTGGGTCTCACTTCTGGATTCAGACTGACCGCAGGCATCTCAGGTGGCTTATGCAAATGAGGGGTGAGAATCCAAAACTGTTAATCTGGTCCATCTCCATACAGGGTATGGACTTTATGGTAAAACAGACCTGGGTCAGACCACGCCAATGCTGAAGGTCTATACAGGTTCTTCCACCTTAGCAATGAGAGCTCCCAAGGGGTTGGGTAGCTCTCCCCACTTTCTGTTTGGGGGACGCGTGTCGGACCTGGCAGCCTTATGGTGTTCTTGCAACCGTCCCCCTCATTCACTCTACTACAACTGGCGGCAGATCCTTCTCCCACCATGCCGCCAATACCTGGAACTACCTCCCCGTCAACCTATGTGCAACCCAGGACCTCCTGACCTTCAGGAAGCACCTCAAGACCTGGCTCTTTGAACAGTAGCACCCCCCCCCCAAGCGCCTTGATACCCTGCCGGGTGAGTAGCGCACTTAACATCTATCTGATTGATTGTTTGATTGATTGTTCTTCCCCCAAATGTGTTGCCTGCCTTGCCTCACTTTTTCTGATGTGTTTTTGTTAATCTTAGGACTCTGGCACTTTACCACAACTAACCAGTGCTAAAGTCTATGTGTTCACTCTGCTAAAACAAGATAACATTAATGGATCTAAATCTGGCATATTTAATTTACTTATAAGTCCCTATTAAAGTGCATTATATGTGCCCATGGCCTGTAAATTAGATGCTAATAGTGGGCCTGCAGCACTGATTGTGCCATCCACTTAAGTAGCCCTTCTTTAAACTTGTCTCAGGTCTACCACTGCAGTACCTGTATGTGCAGCTTCACTGCCATGTCGAGCTGGCATTCAAAACCCCTTGCCATGCCTTAAACTCCCCTTTTGTTACACATAAGACACCCCTAAGGGAGTCCCTAGGTAGCCCATAGGGCAGGGTGTGGTGTAAGTAAAAGGCAGGACATACACGTTTCAGTTTTACATGTCCTGGTAGTGAAAAACTCCCAAATTCATTTTTCACTAGTGTGAGGCCTACCCCACTCACAGGATAGCACTGGGGATTCCTTAATATATTTATTAAGTGTAATGCCTGATTGCAAAGGTGCAGGACTGTAAAGTTTGGTACCTATGGACTTTTAATAATGAACCCTCTTTAATGGCAAAGTTGGATTTGTGATTACAACTTTAAAAATGACACTTTTAGAAAGTTGACATTTTTCTCCTCCTAAGCCCTGTGTGCCTTCTGCCTGCCTCCAATACACATATGGGTTGGGTGGCAGCTGGGCTTTGTGCATTCCCTCTAGACAGTCACAGACAAATGATGCTGAGGTGTGCCATTTACATCCTCATGGCCCGTCACTAGGTTAATGGGCCTTCCCGAATTGGGTGGGAGGAAAGAGCTGACACTTGCACCTGAAAAGGACTGTGCCTGTCCCCACACTGAGCTGCATAACACCCCCCCTCACAGACACACAAACGTAGTGTGTATGAATTCATGGAAGAAAAGGGAGGACCTGTGTGCACTTCAAAGCCCCTCTTTGTAGTTAGTGAAGAATGACTGTTGTGCTGAAGGGACTGTCATTCTGCCGAACTTTGCTTTGCTGTGCCTGACCTGCTGCCCCCTTGCTTGTGAGTCAGAAGGACTGGACCTGAATATCTACATCCCCAGAACCAAGTGACGCCAAGGGCTTGCTGGCTTGCCTCCTGTTCTGCAGTCTCAGGGACGTCACAGACTACCTGTATCTCCAACAGCATCTGGACTCTGCCACCGTGAGTCCTGCCCTGCTATGTGGTACCAATCCTGTTCTGAAACCTTGAAAAAAGGTTCTTCTGTGCTGCAACTCTCTGCGTCGACACCACTGCGCGATCGGAACCACTGCAACACCTCCTGGCGCGGACACATCACTGCTGCTGCCGAGGACAAAGACTTCACAGCACCAACTGTGCAGTTCAGAACCATCATGACGCATTACCTGTGCAAAGGAAGTTTGGTGTCGCACCCCTGCTCGAGGACTGCTGACTGCATGGCTCGACGAGGACACACCCCATGACTTCACAAACCAGAACTAACACTGAGAATAGCGCAGTTTTCCAAGCCTAGTACTGCAAAGGTTTAAAACATCACAGTGAATTTAGAATTACAAAGAAAGCCAACACAGAAACAGCAGACCCGATTCAGGACCCCCGGACCCAAGTACCAAGACAGGAATGCATTTATTAGGGTGGTGTCACATCCCAAACACTCCCCTTGAAGCTATGCCCCTGTCTGACCCAGAAACGTTGTTTATTCTCAACCTCCTGTTAAATGGCTTCTAACTTAAGTTGAATTATTTTGTCTACTGATAGGTTTTCTAGATGTACGCAACGAGTACGTCAGACATTCATGTTAGGTGAGGGTGATCTTTTTTCACCTACAGATAATTGTGCTCACCAACCTACGGGTGATAGTATTTTACATTTGTTTTTAAAATTGTGCATCATACAGATATTTCACTACCCTATGCACTTTGTAATTCGTTGCAGTGCTTGGTAAGGTTTTAAACCTATTTAAGAGATTTGCGTAGGGTTCTTTTTTTCCTCTATTCTTGGGTGACTTCTTACTTGCTAGTGAACCAGAAACAGGCAGTAAATCATCCCTCCCATTTTCACAGGTGGTCCCTACACACATTGTTCACTCATGTGTTTCTATAGCGCCTCATACCACTACTGGCTTTCTATGCAGCACTTTGGATGCTGTTGTTTTAATACACTAACCTACCAACACAGTAGACTGACCCTATTTTGATTCAGTTCATGTTAATGATGCATTCAAAGAATAGAAATGATTTTCTCTCACTATTTTCTCCAATTTAGATATATAGACTTTAGTGACTACAAATTTCAAAATAGGTTTGAGTGAATCCTTCGGAACAACTATTTGTTTATACTTAATTGCACATATTCCTTGGAATACAGTGTTGCTCCATCTTACGATATATGTCTTAAGATAGTAAGGGCCTGATTTAGGTCTTGGCGAGGGTAATACTCAGTCACAAATGTGACGGATATCCCATCCACCTTATTACGATCCCTATAGGAGAAATGGGATCGTAATGTGGCGGACGGAATATCTGTCACGTTCGTGGTGGAGTATTCCCTCCGCCAAGACCTAAATCAGTCCCCAATCGTTTAAATTATGGAAGTTATAGGATAACACATCACAAATGGTTTACAAAAAGATCAAATCCAGTATTTTCCATATATTTGTTGCAATAATTATTAACTAGTCAGGGAATGGGCGAGTAATAGTTTTTAGACCGGATTACCCTAAGTCACTTAAAGTCACTTATCACAGGAGCGCAACCTTGTACAGGGGTTTTTGTACATGTGGTTCTTGACCAATGTTATCAAGGTGTTCAAGACACGCACATCTTCAACATCTGCCCTGCACAACTCCTTTACTGCCTGTGCTCAAAGAAAGTTATTCATTTCACTCCTTTGGAATGTTAGCATTCCTGGAATTCGTGGTTGCCTATAGTCTTCAGGGCACTGAACAGTGTAATAAATCATGGAAGAAAACATGAATTGAAAATTACAATTTTAAAAATATTTTCTGAACAAACAAATGGTAGAATTTAGTGCTTCGGATATCCTACAACAAAGAGATAGGGCAAAACCTAGAAAGAATGCCTCTCCAAAGCGTTTTCACATTCTCCGTGTCTGCAAAATGCAGTCTCTTGCCAATCTCACAGTCTGCCGCAAATGAAAAGGGCAACTTTAGTATAAACTGTTGTATGTACATCAGTGCTTTAAATGGGCCGGTACTCACCGGTACTGAGTACCGGCACTTCTTATTTTTTTCACTCTGAGTACCGGCACTTCTCTGCTGCCAAGGAGAGTACCGGTACTCATGAAGGGTAGGCTCATTAGCTGCTAGTGCTGGTGAGCACTGGGCTCTCAGAGTTGAACCCGCCTCTGACAGCAAAGGTGCTTCTGTCGCCCTAAACTGAGCTCCGCTGAGCTATTCAGCGGGGATTATGTGCCTAATGTCTGGGTATTTACGATCACGCTGTGTTGTCAGAACAGGGTCCATTCAGGCCCTGTGCTGTCAATCACATTTACACACTCGTGTGCTTTTGTGTAAACACAGGAATTGAGGCAGCCCAGCTGTGACAACTAAGAAAGCCATGGGAGGAAAGTTTAAAATGGCTTTGATCCCACCTGAGTCTCTTGAACGAGGGTCTGCTTATGTATGTGTGTTTGCCTGCTGGTATGTGTGTGTCTTTGTGTGAGAGAAAAGCGAATGAAAGATAGAGAATCGGGGCACTTTAAGGAGGACTGTGTGGAATGCTTTGGGTGTGCGCCTCTGCTTGTTTCTTTCTGTGTGTGCACGTTCAAGAATATATAGTATTGTGCAAAACGACAGCAAATATGTTTGCCAGTAAGATAAATAGCATTGTGTTTCGCTTACATTTCGTTTAACGAGTTAACTTGTTTTGTTTGTTCAAACACATTTCTCATGGGCCTTGGCATGTGCTGCAACTGGTATATAAGTGAAAGCATCTCATGTCTTGCTCTTAGCCCCGCCCCTAGCCCCACCCACCACACTACTAGTATATGTTAATGAGTACCTGCACTTATTTTTTCCCATTTAAAGCACTGATGTACATATACCATAAATACCATTTGAGGACTGTAAAACCAATCCCATTGCTATGAAGGCTATTAAAGAAAATGGTACAGTTGAAAACATGTCAACGACAGCTGACAGATCTATAGGGGTCAGAGCTTCAAGACTGGCAACATTTTTCAGCAACTTAGGTTTGTTCAGGGACGTTAAGAAGAGAGAGATTCAGTACGTCACTAAGGTAGAAAAGCTGGCAGCAGTTGTTCAGATGGGCCCGGCCTCCACAAAAAGCCAACCAGTTTTTACTTAAGATGCCTTCAGTATAAAAGTCAGTATAAGACAACAAAACTTTGAAGGGTCTAAAGGTGTAAGCATTTTTTTTTTCAAAAATGGGAGAAACAATGACCTAGAACCTATGGACAAGGGCGTGTAACTGTATCGCTATCAAATCATTGCCTTGTATGCCTCACAGGTCAATGAGCACATGGAAAACTGCAAGGGTACTGAAAAAAGGCCTCTCTTTCAAAGGTGTTAAGATTTTTGTTGTCTTGTCTTATGAGTAATGTGTAACGCAAGTGGAAGAGCTAGGTAATGATACAGGAAGTAAAATTACCTTCAAGTATTGAAGAAAAAGAGTAAAAAAGTAACTAAAATCATAAAACAGCCAACAGACTGTTGAGCATCAAAGTTAGGAATAAATCACTGAAGACACAATTAAGGGATTTAGCATGTAGTGTAAATTATTGTATGCTACAGCCTGCTATACGTACTAGAACTGAATGCCTTCAAACTTTCATTTAGTTAATGAATTGGACAATTGAATTGTTAAGGCATGATCCAATGAAAACTAGAACTTGAATTTAGCTGATTATTTTAAATCCATAACATGTGTGGTTATCACTGAAATTAAGACATGATGTCACCACCTGGTAATGCCTAGAACAGAAGAATCCTAAAACGGAAATTCCTCCCTAATGAATACCTGGAATGACGATAAGTAGCCTGTACCATGAGTAATACCCCAGCCATAAACTTCACCGATAACTTTAAATACGTTTTCTGATGTATTTTATTGAGCTGTAAAACTTGCAAAAAAAAGCATGAAACTGTTAATAAAGATATCATTTCAAAAGAAAAGTCCCATACTACTCTGTCACCACCCCGGCTTGCTGCATGTGAGAACATGGTTCCAGAGTACATACCGAAGACTTCGCAGCAGACTGCAGAAATATCTGTGCCTGTTAAAGACTAGAACCTGCACGCCTGCACAGCCCAATCCAGGCATTCTGTGAAGGATAGTCCAATAGCATTATAAAGACATCCACCAGTGATAGACTTCTGTCGGTTCACGTAGAAACAGCCACACGTTTATTTCCAATTAAATATCGCTGGCTGCAGAACAAGATCTAAAAAGCTCTATACTTTTGGGGTAGCACCCGCTAGCTCTCTCCAGTCTATGTGTAACCATTGAGAGTCAATGCATCCAGAACGTCACATGATACTTCAGATACAGTCGATTAGTTTCTAGTTTGTCTGCAGTGGCTCTTTGTGCGCCCCACTATTCTTCTTGCACTTCCAATAGTCTACGTAAATTATCCACACTGAACTCATCACATATGATAAGCCTGCAGTTACACTCGCTCTCATAAGAAGTCACCTCTAACCTGGTACTGTAGCTCCAGGATCTTTTGTCTCCAAATGCATGAATTTGTAGTTCCCAGTTCTGTTTTTATTTTTAATTTGTGCCTCAGTTAAGAATCTTTTGTCCATATGCATGAGTTGCGTTCCGGTTGTTTGCATTATTGTAGATGGTCATTTCACCATCTCTCGACGCTCATGCTGACACCCTTTTTGAAGGAGGAATTTCTTTTGCCCACTCTGTTTTGCTCCAAATCACTAAACTAGTGTTCTAACTTGCCTCTCATCTCAAGGCTGCTCTACTCTTAAAAGATGGGCTCGGCAGAGGGATGGTTTCTACCACGGAAAGTACTATTGTGAGACAGTGTATGAGAAAAGGAGTCTATTCCCAGCCAGGATCAGAAACAAGCAAGCACCAAATACACTGCACATGGCTTCTGAGGCGTATATATGCCAACCTAAATCAATGAATGCAGAGCCCTTTAGCTGATGCCATAGCGAAACATTTCACGGAGGGTTGACAAACATGCTTTTATTTTTAGTTAAAACTAAACATTAGTTGGAACCTTCCAGAAGGTGACAATGTTTGATTACTTCACAAAACTGCATTATATCAGGAATATTGGCAAGAGACATATGGTAACAAAATACAGTAGTATACAAATCAGGAAGAAGTTTGAACGCTTCCGCTGGCTCACTAAACTATAGTCATTCGAAGCATTTCTGGCATCGCTTACTGTGAAAAAACTCACAGATGTATTCCCTGTTAAGAATGAAGCACCAGTTACAGATTTGTGTCAATCTGTAAATAAAGTACATGGTGCAGCAGTGCTTAGTGGAGGTTTCAGATCCACCTGAACGATCAACTATGCCACAACATTCAGAGTGGGAAGTCTGTCATCTATTAAACATTGAATAGTGACTGCTGCAAAATTAATATTTCATGCTGAAAGTGTGGTGTGTGGGCTCACAGCATGAAGCCAAGCTCTACAATGCCTTGCTCTTTTCAGTGTGTTGGCATCACTGCTGCAGTACCTTTCTCTGGACAATCAAGGGCCGTAAAAAGGAATGCTCTAAGGGAAAGATACCTACAAAAGCAGAATGATCATCCCATTTTTGTGTGTCTGCCCAATGCTGCTCAGAGGTAATGTGAGACAGGAAGGCACTGATTAAGTGTAAGACTGAAAAAAAATGTACATCCCTTAATATCAGAGGTGCAGAGTCCCAACACTGTAAATGCAGAAGCCGCCACTGTGAAAGGGGCTTTAGGTTTGCCCTCTTTAGCAACTGGGATGTATGGCTGAGCCCCCTTCAAGCACTGGCTGGATGGGTTGTCCCTCGTTTGGTGTCAGCCCACTGCATTTCGCAGATGTGTACATCTCTTCTGTGATGGAATGAATGAAAGTGTCATTCACTAGCTCACTTTTCTCGCCTGGTGGTCCCACTCGATGCTTATTCATATTCAGATTACTAAATTCCCTTAATGTTCCTGTTAGGCACCAATTACATTGATTCCGTCTGGAGGCCCAGATGCTCCTGTCGGGCGCTCATTGCATCCGGCTCTCTATAGTCCGTGCTTCTACCATCAATAGTGCCCAAGGCCCACTCCATGCACTTTGAAGCGTTGTCCAATAGCATTTTAAAGATATCTGCCAGTGATAGACTTCTGTCAGTTCCCATAGAAGCAAAATCAAGATAATAGAAACATTGCTGCCCTTGAATGCCACGAGATACTGCTCCAGCTACTTATGCAGAACTGGCCACATCATATGCAGAAAGGGATTCCTCATTGATCTACATTGGGAGCATGTATTACGTTCACTTGATGTAATTTTATATACCATGGAAGGGGTCCAAGCAGGTGCAATGGACAATGTTAAACAGCACAGAACAAAAATGTGTGTTGCTACAAAATGTCCTAATATGTGTTAGGATCTTGTTCTAATCTCTACAAGTAATCCCCAACCAGCATTATCTACCACCTTTCAAATTTACTGGTAAAGTTCATTTACGGGACCTGATTTAAGGGCTCAGTGCAAGCCAGTGGTTAAGTCTCTTTATGGGCTATGCTTCCAGCAAAACAGTCAGTGTTTGCAAGTGTTTGGCAAGTTTGGAGAAGTGTCTCACATGTCACTAGCCACTTTTGATAGTCTACATTAGTGCAGAAACTGCCCATGACCGACCTGGTATATTTATTGTGCTCTTTTGAAGGTTATGAACTGTCCATTCTTATGTATGTCTCCCATTTTCAGGCTGCCCCCTCTTTTCCACTCTGTCATATTCATATCTTCTATGGCTAGGTGAAAACATGACAAGTAGCACACAGGTGCCAGTCCTACATCTATACTAATATTCCTACAGGGGAGATTTTTAGAGTGAGAAGGGGTTTGCGGGACAGATGGTGTAGCTCTGTGAACCAATCTGGTTGGCCCAGGCTGTCACTATACGGATAAGAAGGCTTGGTTCTGTTATCAGCTGATAAAAACATATGGGCAAATGTAAAATGACAAAGAAGCATAAGCAAACATCCCCAACTATTTAATCAAAAAGGCTTCCCCAGAGTTCCATACAGCCTATATCTCTTGGAAAGGAGTAGGGATTTCTTATTTTGTCAAAAATATAAAGGATCAGAAAGAGCTTGACACATTCCCCAAACACAGACTTTAGCTGGCAAACATCCAACTCGCACTAGCAATAGAAGTATTTTGCTCTAGAGTGAGAGAAAGGAAACGAGAAGAGAGAAGAAGGTAATGGGGGTGTACAGAAACAAGTTTGTGGGGATGAGTGGGTAGGGAGTGGAGGGGGTGGTGCGAGTGGGGGGTGGGGGGAGTTTGGGGTGTGAATGGGTGGTTACATAGACGAGTGAGACATGAAGCTGTCTAGTTTGCACCAGAATTTACCATTCTTCATTGCTGTTGTCTTCAAGTATACATTTTGTGAGTTACTAGCAGTTCTGGTGAATTTGACCAATTCTCACCAGGTGTGAGAGGACAGTTTGGATGAGTCTTTCCATTCATTAGGGATAACCTTAAGGCCAGATGTGACCTGAATGTTCCATAGGAGACGGTCCTCTTTGTTTAGAGTCTGTTTAAACCCAGGGGGGAGGATACAAAGTGTAATGGAGGCTAAAGTAGGAGTCAATTTTATATGGAGTATTTGTGATATGGTAATACTGATGTCCTACTAGAACTTTTTAGTGGTGTACACTCCATTAGCATGTGTTTTAAGTCTGCTGTTTCCTTCTCACAACTTCAGCATGTGTTGGAGGGTCAGAGACCTAGTTTATAAAGTTTGGCAAGAGTCCAGTGGGTCACACACTGAACAATCTTACACCATCATCACAAACAAATACACTTATATCCACCCTCTAATTTTTTACATATGTGGCTCAACTCCTTATGCTTCATCTTAGACTGCTGTTCCCACATGACTGGATGGTACCATACAATGAACTGTTTCTCTATGTTTTATCTTTATGTTATTTCATTCTTCTGTTGTACAAAATAACAATAAAAAACTCCTGAAATAAAAAAAAAAGTAGTATTTTGGTTTAGTGAATCCACTCATTCTTCTATTTTCCTGGTTATGTTTCTGCTAGAATGAAACACTGTTGTCAATAGTCAACCACTAGAGGAATTGTGCTTTTTCCTATAAAATAGGTACTTTAATGCTACTTTTACCCTGGCATATGTTGATGTCATACTATCGGTTTTTAGCATCACCAGGGAATACTTGATGTAAAGATAAAAAAAATCAGCTGACCCAAAACATTTATTAACTTCAGCACATTGACAGGACATTGCTTTTCTGTTGCACCTAGTACAAAGATTTTACAAATGTGGCCCCCACTCATAAACAGAGGTGCCCGATGTACGGATGAATTTAGGGCACCGGCTATAGAAATAAAGACCCAGTGACAGAGTCTCAGTGTTGTACTATCACCTCCCAGTGTAGGAAAAGTTTGGCTTTGCCCTCCTAGGTGCTTTATAAAAGCTTTTATTGCTTGTCTAGTACCTGATGTGCTAGCCATCTTCATAGCCAGCACGGTGGAACCAGATGGATGCAAGAAAAACTCATGCCATGAAAGGGCTTGTGCAAATAAAGTGCAATAATTTTGCTGGTGACAAGTATACTAGTGCTTTAAACTTCATTTTCTTTTCTTACAAGGGATAACTTTGGATTAAGAACTGTCATATTTTGCCACATGAGGTCGTAGACAGCATAAATGTTTTTTAAGCTGCTAGTGGTGCATAGACTGAAAAGCTGTCTCCTCGCCTTGAAAGACGATCCTGCCATACTAAAGAGCTCAGTTTTAGGTTGAATGAAAAGACCTGGGGTGCAGCTGAAAAAATCAAAAGACAAAAAAAAATTGTTAATATTAGAAACTTTACGACTAAAAATTGATAGGTTGTGTTTGAAGACAGCTGGTGAGAGCAAGGCTTGAAAGTAACTCGTGGACATGCGGTAGAAATCTGAACTATGGCCTTTCAGTGTAGGGAAGGTTAAAGCATAGTCCCTTCGTTGGATGTTGCTTGGGTATTTACAAGTATGTGCACTGATACATAAATATTGATGCATTATAATACTCGCACTTTAATGCCACTTAACATTAACGTTAAAGTTACCGGATACTCCCATTCTGACGACTTTGAATGATTCAGTGACGCAAATATATAAGAAAGATGCAGTGTTTGATTAAAAAAAAAGTTTTCTGTCTGAATAATGTTAGTGTTTCCAAGGAAAATTACTAGCAACGATTCGATGCAATACCGAGGGTAACAAGTGAATCCAAATTTAGCAATCAAGAGATAGCATACAAAGGTGACAGGAACAGTAATTGAAGAGGGTGCTACAAACCATTCAAAATAAACATCACGAAAAAGTTCAAAGGTAAACAAAAGATGCATCACCATAATGTTCAAGAGAGCACGAAAAGTACCCACCAATAAGCTATACCGGTCTGTGCACTCACGGTACTAGGATCTTATCAATAGTCTTCTGGAAATTGTGCTCACAATGAAGCCCACAATACTGCCTGGTGGGGGCCAGAACTTTACATTTCCACGATTCAGTGTGGCAAAGAAGCACAGCAGTCCGGAACTCCCGTAGGCGGGACGCATCCACTGCCTGGTGGGGGTATGGATCAAGGAGGCCGCACCTGTTTCCTCTTAGCGCCGGGCGGGATCAGAAAGCAGACCCGGGACTCCTCCGGTGCGGAAAACATCTACTGCCCAGTGGGGTCCCAGAACACTACATTGCCCACAATTCATTGTGTCGAGGACGCCGCACCTAGGGTGACCACCTGGCATTGAGGCAAATTCTGGACAGGACTGTAAAAAATTCAGGACAAAGGGTCAAAATTCAGGACAAAAATTCAGGACAAAGGGTCAAAATTCAGGACAAAAATTCAAGAACAAACGCCAGTTTTACAGACAAACGCAAGAGAGGCCATGCCTCACTATGTTGTCAGTGCAGTTATGTACTCTTTTTCAACATAGCACTATTTATTCACTGTAGACCTTTTGTGATTGCCTCCTGGTGTGCTACAGATAGGTGTCACATTACGTCCTTGTTCAGTAGTAAATTAATGCCCTTCACGGCAAGGCCATCACCCCTACCCAAATCTACCCGATCTTTCCTGAAGAGAAAGTAACAGCAACATTTTGATTATGTTTCTGAACATTTCAAAACCCCTGGCAAACAGTTTGGGAAACATTAAGGTAATTAACCTTATGCTAGTTTAAACAAATTGAACAAAAACATCTGGCTTACCCCAACCGCCCATGGACTTTCAACCTATTTTTTTTTAAAGAGGCAGGGCAGATGGTGTGGGTGACAGTCTCACACCTAATGACAGGATGTGATGTACCCATAACTTGTCTGTAGTCTCACTGCACTAGAGTGTATGTTTGGGACTCTACATTTATCTCAGAAATGGGAGCCCGGACTACCAATCAAAGATAATAAAAGAGTAGGGTGAAATCGAGATCAAATGTGAGATCCACGGCAAGTAATTCAAAGGGTTGTTGCTAACAACTGGATAAATAAAGAAGAGAAGAACAAGGTGGGACAATTCCTAAAATCAGACAAGATGGGTCCACCAAGACTATTTGAAGGTATTGGGTACCTGGGGAGTTGTCTGCACACAGGAGCGAAACAGAAGGGGCACTATCAAGTGGTTGAATAATCAACACCCATCCACCTTGGCAAACTCTTCTGGTGCAATGGTTCGCTGTTAGTGCTTGTGAAGGGTGAGCAGGGGCCAGACCCCTTGCAAGGTTGTGCAAGGCAATTGCCCGCTTAGTCCATGTCTTTATATGGTTTTGAAATTGAGCAAAAGCCAAACTAGAGATCTGGGTTATCCCTAAGTGTCAAGTACACATACAATCTTCAAAATATTTGGGATGTAAATTGCACAAACAAAATTTACAAATTTTAAAATTGAATTAGTGTTTCATTAACATATGGCACTGTTTTCGCCTTCATACACAATTAGATCTCAGATTGAACTGGGAACAAGTTACCTTTTGATACCTAGTGATTAATATCTACCATTCTTATACTGATTTCCAGGATGAAAATCTCGGCAGAGCAAACGGTCCCTCCAAGCCCAGTTTGCTTTTTGGTCTTCTCTTCTGCTTTCTGTAGAGGCCATGTGGCACTAGTGAAGATGGTGTGGTACCCCAATGATAGTATTATTTTGCAAACCTTCCCCTGCTCGTCCTTCATTCCTTCTTCAGATAGGCCACACGTCTGATTTGGTCACTGCGGCGCCATCAGGAGCTCTTTCCACTCTAAAGCTAACTGTGACTGCGGTTGGATTAGGTCTTCTGGACTTAGAATGCTTTTATTCAGCTGCAGATGTCCAATGGGTGGCTCACTGGCTTTCTGCCCACCTCCCTGCATGAGATGGGGTTTACCAGTAAAGACTTTTAAGGAAGGCTTAATGCACTGCTCATCGTTTCCTACTGACCATTCTATGGATCACCATCCGGGGTTATCATGCATGGCTTTCTCTTGCCTTGCCAGAACCTGTAAACTCACTGACACAAAGAAACCCTGTGCTCCTGCACTACCTTTGCTAAGCCTTCCCACTCGCACAGGATGGCTGTGCTCAGAGCAACTCTATCAGTGGCATGTTGCAGGTGTCTTAAAATTGGGGACTTTGTTTCTGAACAGTGAGCTACTAAATTTCCAAACCCTTGTGGCAGACTACCATCTTCACCCCGGTCAACTATTTACTTACAACCACCTTAAATAATCATTAAATGCCCTATTTCATGTCTGCTACCTAGCAATAACCCTACAAGAGGTGTGCCAGAAGCTCTGTACCATAGGAAATGGTGGCAAACTGATAGAATGGGTGTACAGACCTATCCTGCAACATGGAAACCACTGCAGGTCTTCTTGTCATACTACCTGGGTGATTGATGTAGCCAAACCTCTGCAAGATATGGTCTAAAATACTGGACTTTCCCCACAAAGTATCCCACAGCTGTCACTTTAAGTAAATTCATAGTGCTTCCTTGTGAATGCATTCTGCCCGTTGCTTGCCATTGGCCTTGTTGTTTGTAACTCACAATTTGTTGCTTTCAATTTGCTGGCTTTATTTGTTTTAGGCCATGCAGCTTGAATTTGTCCCTTCCCTTGCCAAAACCTTATTTACAGTATCCTGCCGAGTGCTCCCTTTCTGTAAACAGGCCTGTAAATCTTGTTCTTATCTCATCATATTTGCTGTGCATTCAAAGAACAAAGTCAAATGTCAGGCTCTGTCTTCGGTGGGAACTTAGTGTTTACTTTCCTTTCTCTGACTTCAAAGTGAGAGGATTTATGCAACAATCTTGCTGGATACTGGGGTTAGGAAAGAGTTTTTTCTATCACATGACAACATTTAAATAGACTTCAGAATATATCAGAATTGCACCCTACTCTGTATCACTCCACTTTATGCCACTCCATGCCACTGTTCTCTTCTCCATTCGGAACCACTCTACATTATGTCACTGCTCTCTATGCTACTTCACTCTATGCCTCTGTACTCTACTCTGTACTACTCTACTCTAAACCACCGCACTTTGCACCTCTCTACACCACTGCGCTCTGCTCGTCTGCACGCCATACCACTCCAGTCTAGGCAACACCAATCTAATCCGCACAACTCCACTCTCTGCCACTCTGCAACACTGCACTGTACGCCACTGCACTCTAAGCTAATACACTCTATGCTAATGCACTTTACTCTGTAACACTCAACTCTATGTCCCTGCACTCTACATCAATACACTGTACATCATTCTAATCTACTCTGCACCTCTGCACTCTATGCCACGGCACTCTACACTACTTTACTCTATGCCATCACACTCTATGCCACTTTATGCAACTCCACTCTAACCTGCACTTCTCCACTCTAAGCCACCTCACTCTACTGTGAAATAATCTACTTTATGCCACTGCACTCTGTGCCACTGCATTCTATGCCACTGCACTCTACCCTGCACCTCTCCACTCTATGCAACTGCACTCTACTCTGAAACAATCTATTCTACGCCACTGTACTCTATACCACTCTGACCACTGCACTCTAGTTCAATGCACTCTACACCACTGCAAGCTGACACTCTGCAACACTGCACTGGCCACCACTATACTCTACACCACTCTGCCCTGTACTACTGCATTTTGCACCAATATACTCTATTCCACTGCATTCTATGCCACTCTACTCTGCACAATGCCACTCTATGCTACTGCACTCTACACCAGTGCACTCTAAACAACTGCACTGCCCTTTAATCTGCACCACTGTACTCTATGCCACTGTTCTCTGTACCACTCTACACCACTGCACTGACACTCTACTCTGCAACTCTGCACTCTACACCACTCTACTCTATGCCACTGCACTCTAGGCACTATACTCTACACCACTCTACTCTGCACCACTCTACACCACTACACTCTATGCCACATGAGTCTACTCTGCACTCTATGACACCACTCTGCATTACTGCGCTCTCTGCTACTCTATTGTATGCCACTCTACTCCACTGCACTCTATGTAACTCTACCCCATGCCACTCTATGCCACTGCACTGTACGCCACTGCCCTCTACTCTGTACCACTGTACTCTATGCCACTGCTCTCTGTGCCACTCTACTCCACTCTACATCACTGCACTGACACTCTACCCTGCAGTGTTGCACTCTCCACCATCATACTATACACCAATGTACTATGTACTACTGCATTCTATGCCACTGCACTCTATGCCACTCTACTCTGCATCACTCCACTCTACAGCACTTTGCCCTACTCTGCACCACTCTACACTACACCACTGCACTCCCTGCAATGTGAGTCTACTCTGCAATCTATGCCACTGCACCACTCTACACTACCGCTCTCTCTGCTACTCTATTGTATGCCACTCTACTCCACTGCACTATATGCCACTCTACTCTGTCCCATGTCACTCCATGCCACTGCACTCTAAACCACTGCACTCTACGATAATGCACTCTAAACAACTGCACTGTACCCCACTGCACTGTACTTTGCACCACTGGGCTCTACACCACTGCTCCTAAGCTACTCTACTCCACTCCACTCCACTCCACTCCACACCACTATGCCACTTGCTTTAGGCCGTGCTGAACAGCAGCTACTCTGGTGTATAACATGGCTAATGGCTAAAACACATTAGCAAAGCCACTAACTCTTTCGTAGATGAGACCTATTGGCTGTGCCAATGTTTGTTAGTACTATGAGGTACCGTGGTACCTGAAAGAACTGTATAAAATACAATTACATCATAATAAAAGCTGCTACAAAATGCGCAAATACATTTCGGTTAAATAAATAAAAAGTGCTTCTCAAATACAGATTTGAATAATATACAGTTTATAGCTAGTGATAAAAAAAATTATAACACTCCATTAAAACCACACACTCCACAGCTCACCTTGGAACACCATTACAATACCTCTCTGAAAAAAATATCTTTGCCACCAGAAAACTTCAAGTGACTCCTTTTAGTAAAGTCAATGCAGGTTTTCAAGCCCCTTTGTATTTGCAGATTTGCCCACATTTGCATGTGTTTAGGGAAGGAGACCCCCTGGCAAGAAGGCCTATTCTTATCTGTCTGCCCCTCCCTCCCTCAGAGCACAGGAGACCCCCTGCCTTCCAGCCCAGCTGGGGAAACTCCTCTGCCCGTAATTTCGCCCTGCCTCCCTTGCCCTTTAAGTGAAAGCTAAAATTACGGACAAATGCCGTCCGTTAAAGCTTTCATCACGGACAACGGACAGCAGGGCGAAATTACGGACAGTCCGTGAAATTTACGGACCGGTGGTCACCCTAGCCGCACCTGACTCCTCTACGCACCGGGCGGGCGTATAGAACAGACCTGGGACTTTGGAGGCGTAGGACGGATCTACTAACTAGTGGGGGCCCTGAACATTACATTGCCCATGATTCATTGCAGCATCTGGGGTGCATAGGGTCCATTTAAACTCCCCCCAAGTTACTGGAGGTACCGAGTTCAAGAGCCCTGTCGACAATTTGCCATGTATAGAGAAGGGGGAGGTAGCACTTGTATCATTGGCTCATTTACAAAGTCCGATGGGAGAATCTGAAAGAGGGGGTGACGTACAGAGATAGGTCATTTAACAACTACCACCACTCACTGAACAGACAAGCATTTGCAATGCAATACGGTCTCGCATTTCTCCGAGTTACAGCTATAAGTAGTTGTAAACTCCCAATCGGACTTTTCTTGCCACATTAAATGGAAAAAAACAGCGCGATCGCGCTGCTACAGTAAAATGCAAAAAAAGAGCACGATCGCGCTGCAACAGTTCACTCGTAGTGAACCCTATTGGCAAAAGTGCAATTATGTACGTAACCGGAAAAAATGCAATTAACTTTGTAACAGGGTCGATGTCATGCAAAGCACTGGACTTCTGCCAAGCGAGACTGCGCTGTGAAAAAAAGATAAAAAGTAGTCCACAAACCTGACTGGAAACAGTGAGCCTCCCATGTTTTCAGTACTTGGTCGCTGCGCTCGAGGAGGGCTAACAACCGGAAAAGGCATGACGTATGCAGGCCTTCTACTAATGAAAGCAAGCAGATTTTGAAAGGCAAGCCCACTAATCAATTAAGGACACTGACGTAACATGGATGTGGCTCTGAGCCCTTTTCTATCTACTAAAGCGTCTCGCAAGCTAAAGGCATGCGCAAGCACATGTGAAGCAGACTCGACCCTAAAAAAAAGGGGATTGTACCTCTATTAGGGGCACAGGCTGTTCCTATTTACAGTCTTGAAGCAAAAAATACGCAGTCTAGGGATACTAAAAAGAAACAAACTAACAATTCAAGGTTTTTATTCTCAAAGGATCTGCTAAATCAGAAATCTCACACAATTGATTTCTTGAATCAGTTGCACAAGTTGGAGGCTGTTAAATAATTTTTGTTTAGATGTATTATGCAAATTTCAAACAACTTGCAAACTAGATGAATTAAAGGCCACTACCTCACGGTTAGGAAAATACCAGGGAAGTCAAACAAACTATTCTGTTCAAGGTGCAGGCGAGTCTGCTATAAACTGAGAAGTTATACATATTGAGCCTGGTGTCGAGACTAACCATCCAGTAGTAAGGATTAGGGCTGCACATCTTACTGGTAATAATATGAATGACATTCCAGTCAATGGCGGAGACCTGGTAGCTCTCCTAAATAGGAGAAAAGCTTTCACTCAGTTACCACCAGAGTGTACCTGGTATATAATAATATAATATGTACCAACAGTATCGCCAACCTTGAAGGAAGAATATTTAGCCCTAAGAAAAATTAAGAAACTTCATTGGCTAAGGAAAACGTCTGATTGGCCACGAGTTATCAGCTGAAGTACTTTTGGCAAGAAGAACTCCTAGGATTGGTTCTGGCAAATAGAAAATACTGGGTGACTGTGTAGTCATCAACTTCAAATCACCTGGCTCCCTAGCCTGTGGCCTCTTGTTCCTGCTTGTACCAACCTGATCCAGTGACACCGCTGCTGCCTAGGTTTTTACACTCACTGTTCTTCCTGCCAACAGAGGCCCCACCCACCCAAGGACCTTCTTAATGCAGGCCACAGCACAACTGCATGAGTAGGCACCTGGACACCTAGCCTGACATCTTCTTGTGTCCTCCGGTCCCTGTTTGTTCCAGCTTGACCCAGGTACCCCACCACTACCTGAGTTTTCCTGCCTGGGTTTTCCTATTGACCGTTCTTTCTGCTAACAGAAGCCCAGCCCACCCCAGGAACTATTTAATGCACACCACCGTGCGGTGGTAGCGCTGAAGACCTCCAAAGGTAAGCCCGTCTGCACCTGGACAGTGCCCAGCGCCACAACCCCTGGCCCTCCTGCATCTGACAATACGCTATCACCGAGCTCTACACCCTTGACACCAAGACACCAGAGAGACCTGGCTTAACCCCACTTTTGTGCCCAACATCACCACTGCAATACCCGAAGGATATAAAAGCACCCACAATGACAACAAGCCTGGAGGAGGGAACACCATCATGTACAAGGAATGCATCCAATGCACCACCATAAATGACATCACCCCAGCCAGGAAACACCTCAACTTCTGAGTCCAAACAGATAGCAGAATGACGATCAGAGGCACCTAGGACCATTACCAGCCTTTTGCATTTTCATCCCTGGCTTCGTTGCCCCCCTCACCGTAGTTTCCAACAACTACATTTTCCTTACCGACTTCAACTTCCACTTCAACTTCCATCTCGACGACCAATCTTCTCAATAGCCTGAACAGCATTGGACTCACCCAAATCCTCCACGACCCCAAGGCACATACTAGACCCCATCAACACCTCAAGTGACCGCATCAGGTAGTGCCACACCATGGAACTCAACTGGACTGACCACTCCATCATCCACTTCAACATCACCAGCTCACAGCCCCAGTCTGCCCAACACCTCTACTGCAGCCGGAGCAAAATCTCAGACACATGGATCAACACTCTAAGCACAATCCACTCCTTCTCCTCTAACAACGTAGACCAGAACGTCAGAAATTTTTATAATTGGATCACCACCTGCGCAAACAGCATTGCTCCTAACAGCGAAAGCACCCACAGAAGGTCCACCAAGCAGGCTAGCTGGTACACTCAAGACCTCAGAACTGCTAAACGACATTGTAAACAACTGGAAAGGTGATGGAGCACTAGCAAAGACACAACCAACAAGACCACTTTCAAGACAGCCCTCAAATTCTACCACAGACAGTTAAGAGACTTGGAGAAAAAGGCCTTAACCTCATGCATCAAGTCAAGCTTCAGTAACAGCAAATAACTCTTCAGCATCATCAAAGAATTATCCAACCCCTCAGCTGCAACAAACAACACTAACTTCACACAGGGACTCTGTGACAACCTTGCAAATCCTTACACAACAAAGATTGCCAACATCTACAGCAACTCCAAACCCCACCCCAAAGCCATTAACTTCTTCAAGCAACACAACGACCAGATACCACACAGACATCTGACTAAACAAATGAAGTCAACTCACCCCAGGACACCACCTCCGTCATGAACTCGGTCCACTCAGGGGCCCCAACCAATTCTTGCCCTCACCACATCTTCAACCTAGGTGAAGCCAGAATCAGCCGCGTACTCACCAGCTTGTTCAACACCTCAATCCCCACGGCCACCTTCCCCAAGGGCTGGAAACAAGCAGAAGTCAACACCCTACTAAAGAAACCATTGGCAGACTCCAGCAACAACTATTGACCGATTTCCCAGCTCTGGTTCCCCGCAAAAGTGTTCGAAAAAGCCATCAACCAACAACTCTTCTCACATCTGGAGTGGAACCTCCTACTTGGCTCCTCCCAATCTGGATTCCGCAGCAACCACAAGACACAGACGACAGCCCTCATCATAGTTACCAACAACATCTAAGCCCTACTCAACCGAGGAGAGACTGTGGCTCTGATCCTCCTAGACCTCTCAGCAGCCTCTGATATTGTCTCGCACCAGAGACTCATCACAAGGCTGCACAACTTAGGCGCCCAAGGAGCTGCCCTCAGATGGATAGTCTCTTTCCTCACCAGAAGAATGCAAAAAGTCCACCTTCACCTCTGAACCCAAGGAAATAATCTGTGTTGTACCCCAAGTATCCTCGCTGAGCCCCATCCTCTTCAACACTTATTTGATACCTCTGACCAGCATTGCCAAAACCCACAGACTCAACGTCATAATCTATGCCTGCGACACACTTCTACCTTGGTTTTCTTGCCTGGGTTTTCCTATTGACCGTTCTTTCTGCTAACAGAAGCCCTGCCCCCCCCCCAGGACCTACTTAATGCATGCCACAGAGCGGTGGTAGTGCTGAAGACCTCCAAAGGTAAGCCCGTCTGCACCTGGGCAGTGCCCAGCGCCACAACCCCTGACACTCCTGCACCCAACAATACACTATCACCGAGGTCTACACCATCCCATCCTCTCCAAGACCAACTTCCACAACTGCATTACAGACATCGCAACTGGATGAAGGACAACTGCCTGAAGCTCAAAACGGACAAGACAGAGGTACTGATTTTCAGGAACAAAATGTCCCAATTTTGGTGGCCCTCAGAACTCGGACCTAATCCTACCCCCACTGATCACACTCGGAACCTAGGCATCACTCTGGACGACAAGCTAACAATAACTACTAAATCAACTCCATCTCCTTCTGCTTCTTCATCCTCCATATGCTTTGTAACATATTCAAAAGGCTACCCCAAAGCTCCAGACGCACTATCACCCAGGCCTTCATCTCCAGCTGACTGGACTACGGCAACACTCTCTACACAGGGATCGCAACTCTCCTCCTCCAATGGCTTCAGATCATACCAAACACTGCAGCCAGACTTTTCCTGGATCGGCCTGGATGAACCCACATTACCCCCTACCTCAGGGAACTCAACTGGCTCCCTGTACAGAAAAGACACCACTTCAAGCTCCTCATCCATGCATACAAGGCCCTACACAACTGCAGACCCGCCTATTTGAACAGCCACCTGAACTTCCATCAGCCCACCAGACCCCTCTGCTTTGCGTCCCTTCCTCTAACTCTCACTGGCATAGCAGATGCAGAGGTCACTCCTTCTCCTACTTAGCAGCGAAGACATGGATCAAGCTACTCTTTCATCTACAGACCTCCCCATCTCTTCCAAAATTCTGAAAGTCCCTGAAGATCTAGCTATTTGGCTAATCAACTGGACCCTGCCAGCACCTAAACACCCTCACGAGTGACAAGTAGTGCTCTACAAATGTACTGACTGATTGAAAACTGCTAAATCACTTCCTAATTGTCTGTACAATCTGAAACGAGCCCCAGGATCAATTTAGGCCCTGCTCTTGGGATACTTTCATAGAACCTTGGTTCTTTAACTACCAACCCAATTGCAAATGCTTCATGCCAAGTAAATGATAGGTAAATTTTTAATGTGGAAGTACAAACTCCTTTGATGCACTGCCTCCTTGGATGTGCTGGACTGACTTTGTCCTAAAGCAGAATTAGCGGCTCAGTGATGTAAGCATATTGCTGAAGCTCAACTGGGGAAATCCTTATTATCAATTGGTGATCTCCTTGATCCCCTATTCTTTTGATATCTTGTTAATTTTTATACCAATGTTTTTGATATGCGTGTCACTACTGTAATAGATGACCTTGAAGACTGTCTGATAAAATTTAAAGATGGACATACAAAGGAGGTTTTATTAATCTGTGGTACAAAATTGATGGACGGGATGGATGTGATGTATTCAGCACATCGCATATGGGGAGGCCCTCAACAGGATTATAGTGTCTAAAAATTTGGTATTTGCTAAAGAATACAGGACAAAAGTCACCTCCTCCTCCCACCAAAAAGGGGACTGGGATTGGTAGTGAGATAGATTTTATAATGCTGCCTTCAGATTTAACTGTTTTACTGAGACTTTAATGTTGAAATCTGCTCTGAGAGATCATAAACCACTTGTCATTGTCCCTGATGAACAAGGTACTTACCTTCCGTAACGATTTATCTGGTAGAAATATATTCTAGTTGGAGATTCCTTACCTCAGAATTTTCTCCAGGTGTCAGACTGGATCTGGAGATTTTTCTTTGAGCAGTACCCTTGCGCGTCGTCAGGTGGCGTCAGTTGACTCCGCGTCCCTTGTTGGCTTCGTGGTCACTGTGATGATGTTTCGGTCATATATAGTCACCGCCTTGGCGTAGTGATGTCAGTTTCTTTTAACTAAGGCCCGGAAAGGGTAATCCCTATCCCTAGAAATAAGCTTGCAAGCTGGGAGGATGAGTGGGTCAGTAAGGAATCTGCAACTAGAATATATCTTATATCAGATAAATCGTTACCAAAAGGTAAGTAACTTGTTCATCTGATAGTCTTCTATTTGCAGGATCCTTACCTCAGAATATATAGAGGTGGGCTGCAAACCAAGATCATACTAGAAAGTCTTGTAGGACCGAACAACCAAAGTAGCCATCTCTGCGGGCCTGACTGTCCAGACAGTAATGCTTTGTACAAGTTTGCAGAGATGCCCACGTTGCTGCCTGACAGATATCCAGGACAGGAACTCCACATGCTAACGCTGTGGTAGCAGCAGTTGCTCTGGTGGAGTCAGTGTGCAAACCCTCAGAGGGTTGCTTCTTAGCAAAAGTGTAGCACATTTTGATGCAAAGAAGCACCCATCATGAGATGGTTCGCTTCTGCACCGCCTTCCCTTTCTTAGCACCCACATATCCAACAAAGAGTTGATCGTCCACCCGGACATCTTTGGTACTATTGAGGTAGAACGCCAACGCTCTTTTTGGATCCAGATGGTGGAGCCTCTACTCTTCATGAGAAGGATGTGGGAGTGAGTAAAAAGTAGGCAAAGTGATGGATTGGCCTACATGAAAGGGCGTGACCACTTTGGGAAGGAAGGAGGCCCTCGTACGGAGCACCACCTTGTCACGGAAAACAGACAAGAGCGGGGGTTTAGAAGAAAGAGGCTGAAGCTCACTCACCACCCTGCAAGCAGAGGTGATGGCAACAAGAAATGCAGTTTTAGGAGTATGGAGCTGCAAAGGACAGTTGTGTAACGGCTCAAAGGGAGCACACATCAGGTAAGTAAGAACAAGATTAAGGTCCCACTGACGCATGATAAATGGAGTGGGAGGAAACAAATGGGTAAGACCCTTAAGGAATCTACCCACAAGAGGAGACTTTAAAAGAGAAGGCAGGTCTGTCAACCTTAGGAAGGCTGAGCTAGCTGACAAGTAACCTTTAAGAGTGGGCAATGCAGAGTCCTGCTGGGCTAAAGATAGGATGAACAGAAGAACCTCAGAGAAAGGAGCAGAGAGGGGATCAAGAGACTTGTTTGTACACCATGCCATAAATTTATGCCAACAACAGGCGTATGCCATTTGGTGAAGGGATGCCTAGCTGCCAAGATAACCTCACAGACTTCGGGTGGAAGGTCAAAAGCCATCTACCCCCACCGCTCAATCTCCACGCATGAAGGCGAAGATTGGACAGGTTTGGATGGAGAACCCTCCCATGTTGCTGTGACAGAAGATCCTCCCAAAGAGGCAGTCTGACTTGAGGATCGGTGGCCATGCTATATAGCTCTGGATATCATACTCTCCGTGCCCAGTCTGGAGCCACAAGGATTACTTGGCCCAGTCGTTCTTGATCTTCTTTGGAACTCTGGACAGAAGTGATATTGGCGGGCAGGTGTAAAGGAGGTCTGAGTTCCACTTGAGATGAAAAGTGCAAAACAGCTGACATTGCACATTCTTTATGGAGGCAAACAGATCTAACCAAGACCTTCCCCATTTGAGAAAGAGACCTTGTGCCACCTCCGGATGGAGACGCCATTTGTGATCGACTATGCATCGACACCTGAGTTTGTCTGCTCTGGGGTTCAGAGATTCCACTAGATATCAAACCACCAGGTATATGCCCTGATGTGCCTACCATGTCCAGAGGTGCAGAGCCTACAGACAAAGGGTCCAGGACCCTACTCCACCCTGTTTGTTGCAGCACCACATGGCAGTAGTGCTGTCCGTGAACACCCTTTCCCTTTGAGAGAGGGAAAGAATGCTTTCAATGCACGCCTGATCCCCCGGAGCTCCAGAAGGTTGATGTGGAGCCCAGACTCCACCAGAGACCCAAGCCCTCTGATCTCTACCTCTCCTATGTGGTCGCCCCATCGCAGGAGTGACACATCTGTCACTCCTGTCAGATCTGGTTGGGGAAGGGGGAGGGATCTGCCGTTGATCCAATCCTGATTCAAAAGCCACCACTGTAGATCTTTCGCAGTCCCCTCTGAGATCTGGACCATGTCGGAGAGATTTCCTGATACTGCACATACTGGAATTTCAAGTCCCACTGCAGAACCTGCATATGCCATCTGGCATGTGTCACTAGCAGGATGTAGGAGGCCATGAGTCCCAGCCGCCTAAGAGTCATTCTCACCGAAATCCAGGATAGAGGCTAAAACATCAGAATCATATCCTGGACTCGCTTTTCAGAAGGGTAGACCCGAAACTGCACTGAGTAAAAAAAAAACGCTCAGAGGAAAGGGAGTGTCTCACAGGGAGTCAGGTGTGACTTTAGCATGTTTATAGTGAACCCCTCCATGTGCAGGAGGTTTGCTGTATTCTGAAGGTGGGAGACGACTTTCTGGGGCATGTCCGCCTTCAACAGCCAGTCGTCGAAGTAGGGTAAGATAAACCCCTAACCTGCGCAGAGGAGCTTCAAGCACCGCCATCACATTCGTGAACACCTCAGGGGCACTGGTAAAGCAAAAGGAAAGCACAGTAAATTCAAAGTGCTTATGACCTACCATGAACAGTAGGTAGCACCTGTAGGCAGGCAGGATGGGAATATGGAAATAAGAGTCCTGCAAGTCCAATGCCACCACCCAGTCTGCTGTGTACAAGGCAGGCAAGACCTGAGCCAGAGTGAGCATTTTGAAGTTTTCCTTCTCGAGGAAGAGATTGAGGGCCCAGAGGTCTAGGATAGGACATAAGCCCTTGTCCTTTTTGGGCACCAGAAAGTAGTGGGAATAACAACCACAACCTACTTCTGGCACAGTGACCTTCTCTATGGCCCCCTTGGTCAAGAGAGCAGTGACTTCCTTGCGGAGAAGTGCCCCATAATCCTCCGGTAAGGGGCCATAAGATAGAGGCATGGCTGGTGGGGTAGTCTTGAAGGGAAGGGAGTAGCCCCTTTGGATGTTCTGCGAAACCCACCTGTCCGTCGTGATGGTTTCCCAGTGGGGCAGGGGATGGCGAATCCTCCCCACCAACTGTTATATGAGGGGGGTACGGACTATGAAGGTTTAGAGGCTGCAGCAGGGGCTGGAGTGGACTGCTTCCCTGTCCCATGAGCTCTTGGGATTCCATGTCCCCGGCTGAGCAGTGTGGGTGGCATGGTGGCTGAAAAAGGGTTAGGACCGGGAGCCCCTTCTGTGGCCACGAAAGGGGCGAAAGGCTTACTGTTGGGGGCAGGGGGCAACTGAGAGGCCAAGGGATCGAGCTGTAGCCCTGGACTCCTTAAATCTCTTAAGCGCAGAGTCCCCCTTGTCTCCAAAGAGACTGGTGCCATCAAAAGGCATGTCCATGAGTGTCTGTTGGCGATCCCCTGTAAAAACAGATGTCCTCAACCAGGCGTGGTGCCTCAAGGCCACCGTCGACCCAACCGATTTACCTAGAGTCGGTTGTGTCCAGTCCACATCGAATGGTGAACATAGCCACATCTCTCCCATCAGCAACTGTTTGAGAGACGATAGCCTGGGCCTCCTCCAGGATCTGCGGCAGAACTTGCGCAACCGTATCCGACAAAGAGTGGGTATAGTGACCCAAAAGGCATGCAGTGTTCACCAACCACAACGCCAGACTAGAGGAAGAAAACATCTTCCCAAGTTGGTCCAGTCTCTTTGATTCCCTATCCGGGGGAGTGGAAGGGAATGTGCCAGATGACGAGGATGCCTGGATGGCAAGTCTCTCAGGCGTGGGGTGTTGGGACAGGAATTTAGGGTCGCTTGGAGCGGGCCAATGACAGTGAGCAATTGTCCTGTTCACAGGAGCCCCTGTGCTGGGTCTGGACCAAGTACCCAGAAGGACATTAGTGAGCGCTTCACTGAAGGGGAGGAGAGGCTCAGAGATGGAAGCCCCAGGTTGAAGCACCTCTGTCAGGAGATTCGTCCTGACCGTTACAGTGGGCAGTTCTAGGCCAAGGACCTCAGCCCCCCTACTGACCACCATAGAATAAGAGGCTCCCTCTGCCTTAGCCACAGTAGGAGGAGAGCACATGCCAGCGTCTGGAGAAGTATCCAGACCACTGGCCTCGCCCAATTCCTGTGCCCAGTCCAAATCAGGATTTTCTAACTGGTATTCGAAAGGGTCCAGCGTCCCCTCCAATCCTTCCTTGTATTCGTACCCAGTGTAATAAGGGTCCAAATCCAACCTGGGGTGACAAGACCCTATTGAAGTTGAAAGCGGCATCGCTCCTGCCGGTCCGGCACATGGTCGCTGGGGATAAGGATCGGGTCAACATCAATCGTGGGCACAACAGACGTCGGGAGAGAGGCGATGACTTGGCTGGCGCCGGAGAAGGTCGCGAGGGCATGACTGGCGTCGGCACAGATTTGGTAGTGGATCTGGAGGGACCCTAGGGAGCCGAGGCTGAATCCGCTAGCGCAGAACCCGAAGGGCTTTCATCTGAAACCAAAGCCCTGAAGGCGCTGCAGAGGAGTCAGATATGAGGCGGATGGCCTCATAAAACTCCTTGAGTTGGGCAGGGGTCGCCCTAGGTCCCAGAAACTCGGGGAGGCGCAGAGCAGACCCATTAATAGGCCCCACAGATGGATGCCTGGAGCACTGGCGCTCCTCCCCCGTCGGCCCGGTGATGCAGTGAAGTCAAATAATGCTTAGCATTCTTCGACTTCTTTTTCTTACCCGAAGATTTCGATGATGAGTGGTGGTGACCTTCCTCTCGAGCGAGACCTTGAACGATACGGAATTGAGCACCAGGCCGCCATAATCTTCTGGGACCACTTCATCAAAGCATTCTGGTGCATGGCCCGGCACTTGGATCACGACTGCGGATCCGTCACTGACATTATACGGAGACAGGCCTTGCAAGGTTTAAACCTGATCTTCAGGGACATCCTAGACGCACCAAGGATCACCACAAAAACTATACAAAAGGGTCGAATTTGGTAAAAAAATTACCAGGGTAGCTCTTCTCTGGATCAGCGCAGGACACGAAAGAAAAGAACTTACGTCACTATGCCGAGGTGGCACCTATATATGCCCCCGATGTCATCACAGCGACCACAACACCAACGATGGACGCAGAGTCGACCTACACCAACTGACGGCTTGCAAGGGTACTGCTTGAAGAAAAATCTCCGGATCCAGTCTGACACCTGGTGGAAATTCTAAGGTAAGGAGTCTGCAGTAGAAGTCTCGATCAGATTTATACCTTTACAATGACATAGGTCATAAGGAGAATTTGCATTTGTTATACTCACATAATAAAGGTACTAGGATTAAATGGGACAGAATAGATTAAAAGGCCTTCATACCTAGGCTCATTACAGATAAAAGCCAAGCAATTTCAATATTGACTTTTTTTAATGAAACCCCTGAGAATATTTTAAAGGCTTTTATTGCTTTATACATAACTACAGCCAAGGGATTCACTTTAAACAAATCCTCTAAAAAGTCCATCCTCAGGGATAATTTAACTATGCATGTACAGCTGCCAATAAGAAACTAAAATTAGCTTTATCAAAACATCTGTGCTCCGAGATAGATATGTGTGCCAGGAGATATTATAAGGAAATCCTTGAGGCTAGGAAAACTGAAGCAGAAGAAAAGTCTGGGAGGAGTTGGAGGAAGCAGCTATTAAAGGAGATAGTGCTGGTTTCTGGAAGGTTGTAAATCAAATCAATCATTCCTGTCGAGTTATGAAGAGCCTCTGTTTGAATCCATTATACCAGTTCAGGCTTGGGTGGACCATTTTATCAACACCTTTAACACGGGTAATAAGGATACCTCCTTGGACAAAAGGGAAGCCGTAATCTGTAAATGTAAGGATTTTGCCCAATTTAGTGAAACTATTGAGGTAAGGGATGCAATTGGCAATATTAATTTGAGTCCCCCTGGAAAGGCCCCTGGGCTGGATGATGTGCAATTAGACTTATATAAAGATAACATAGCCTTTTGGACCCCATTTTTAACCAATGTTATCAGGGTTGTTATAAAGGGGCTACTTGTATCACCTTGGAAGGAAGCAGTAGTAGTGCCCATCTTTAAAAAGGGCATTGTTATCGCCCAATTCATCTCTTAGACAGTTCTCTTAAAATATTAGGCAGGATTTTGGCTGCCAAATTAGAGGACTGGCTAGAGATAAAACAGGCCTTGTCTAGAGAGCAGTATAGTTTCCTTCCAGGGTTGGGTATCGTGGCACAGTGTTAAACGTGCAGTAAAAATTGGGAATTGTGTCAAGGCCAGGCAGGGATCTATTCACCTTACATTTATAGACCTCTTCTGTGCCTCTGACATGGTTAACAGAGTGAAAATTTGGTTTTATTATGGGGAAGATGGGGATTGACCTGTCCCGGACTAATTTACAACGAAGAATACACTAGAATACACCGGCAAGGATCATATTTGGGACAGAGGGTGAACTCAATCCATGATCAAATCCTCTTCAGCAGTCTGCCAAGGCTGTGTTATGGCACCATTACTGTTCCTTATTTATATAAATGGCCTAGAACAATACGTGTGCAATATCGGAAAAGATTTACTGCAAATAAAATCATATACAATACCAGTTTTACTTTATGCAGATGATGAGGTTTTTATCTCGAGAATGGCAAATGGTCTACATCTTTTTCTTGATGCTTTTTATACTTTTATGGGGGAGTTGGTAATCTCTAAAGTGACAACTTTCACATATTTGGGCTTCCCCCCGACTCAAACTTTGATTGGAATAGTTTATTTAATCCCATGGCAATACAATGCCAGAGAGCTATATATTCTATTTTTAGTTCGGCCACAAACCTGTGAAAGAGTTAGTCAATATTTATAAAAATGTGTCTCATTTGAGGTCCACAGAACTAGTGTCTGGTGGTACAAATATACTAATCAGTAACAGCGGGATGAAAACAAATTCCTGCACAGACAATTCACACTTTTTTTATATGTTATTCTGAGGTTGGATTGGATCTTTTGGTGGACAGGACTGAATTGGGCTCTTTACTTCTCTGGTTAAGAATTTGGGGGAATCCAGAAGCCTGTTTTACAAGGGAACTGCTCCCAGACTGTCTTTCGCTAGACAATGCTATGGCAATTCCCTAGATTGCTTATGTCAAAAGTAGTTTTTTAGATTTGGGTTGATGGGAGCTTTTCTGTAATCCAAAGAATACAGAGGCATGACCAAAGAAGCAGGTGAAAGATTTGTTTTTGGAGAGGCAAACAAGACTTCACCAGTAGGACTTTGACAAACTACATGCCAGTAATAATTATAGCTTAATCAAACAGTCCCACGGTTGTGAGTTTTATTTGGTAATTGTTTTAATGTTAAGAACAGGTTTTATCTCACACGATTTCCTTTTAATGTTACTCACCTTTTAGCAGCATTTCCAAGACAGGCCCACTGGAACTCAACACTCCCAAACTGCCTTTGTGATAAGCCTCCCCACAAAGGACAATTCACTTTATGCTTGTTTGTCAGCTATATTCTTGTGCACGGAAACCCTTCTGGGTACCAGTTTTGTGCACTACTATTAGACAACATAAGGAATCCCTAGTTTTGTGCAATGGCAAACAGTTTGGATATATGTGTTCCAGTGGCTAATTATATTTGTTGTGCGTTGGAGAGTGGGAATATATATGGCACTTTGTAAAGACATTTTATGATCTGAATTCTATGTTTTTACTCTGTGAATAGTGTACGAGAACTGTCTTTATTTGTGGTTTTATTGTTCACTGTGTGTATTTTTAATTATAGGCAATATGAATAGTTTTTAATGACGTATACGTCTATGTCTTTTTTAGCCAGATAAAGTTTGTTGATGAGGATGTTACCCTCTGCATCATTTACTAAGGAAAACACACCCCATACTTGCAGTTAACTATTTCTTGGCATGGTACTGGCCAGCATCATCATATCTGGCCTATTTGCATGGATAATCTCTCCAAATGGGTGCAAAAGCACAGAAGCCATATTCCAGCTGAAGTGTTCGTGCATTTGATATTAACTCTCAAGGCACCAAACCTAGCACAAAAGGCTTCCTAAGCAGTGGAAAGAAAGACGAGAAATGCACCAACGAAAGCACCAGAGGAAATGTTTGAAAGCCAAAAAGACCTAGGGCCAAAGCACCTGGTGGAGTGATATAGTGCACTAAAGGTACACAGGTAAAGAGAGCTGTCCCTTTTCCAGCCAATGATAACAAACAGGACTTTTTGCAAATACTGAATGTGTTCAGCAGTAACACATAACAGAAGACCTATTATAGCCTTAGAACCCGCCGTAGCGGGCTCTACCGGCTATTAAAGGCCCGCTCCCCGCGTTAAATGCCCGAGCCGAAGGTGAGGGCATTTAACAAGGGAGAGGGACTTTAATAGCCGGTAGAGCCCGCTACGGCGGGTTCTAAGGCTATTAAAACATTCTGCCACTCAGGGCAGAATGTTCTTTAAAAAAAAAAAAAATGTTCACGGAGCCCGAGGGGATTAAAATCCCCTCGGGCTCCGTGAGGCTTTGTTCACAACTGTTGCTGTGAACAAAGCGAACATTGGAATGTTGGCGCTGCGGGCTTTTACCGGCCAGTAAAAGCCCGCAGCACTCCATTGTTTTCAATGGAGCTAGCAACATTCCAATTTTCTAATCATTATTAAATGGCAATGCAAGCTGTAGTCTGCAAAGCGTCAGCCTAATTTTATTTCCAAAATGTCAAAGATGCTCACAACTCTCCCAGAGATCTGGTCAAGATTGCTAAAGATTTGTGAATGCCAGACTCCTGACCGAAATCCATCTCTCCCCCTCAGGAGCTTCCTACTTTTTATTTTTTTTAGGAAAAAAGCCTACATTTGGTCAAGCTTTCAACATACAGCTACAACCGATTCGTGCCATATCAAAGAAACAGCGACCCCCACTCGTTTAGGAGTTCTCCCCCTTTCCCACTAACAATATCAGGACTGCTAAAGCAATGAAGACACTCTACTTGATCTCTTAGCTGCATCTATTACATGGCACTTGTTACCTAAACACTAGCACTGGCTGGCTTATGCAACAGATAATGTTCTACTACCAAAATTATTTCACAGTGGATACAGGCTCTTAACGTCCCACTGCTGACCTGCTGCAGATCATTAAATACTGAGCAAATGTAGGCCTTTACCACTTTTAACGACCAAAATTCTGGGGCAATAATCTAACGGTCAGCAGAATTGCTATATTCAGTCTTTTTACCTACTAGATCCTATACAATCTGTCTTCCACTCTTCTTTCAGTACAGAGGTAGCCCTACACGTAGTCACAGAGGATCTCTGTTTCATTCTAGATCAAAGACCCCCACATGTTAGTATCATCTTCATGTTTTGCGCAAGGTCATTCCTATCCTTCCCTTCTGTCATCATGGGACTCACCGCCAAGCTATTATTATGACCAGGATTGACTATAGTATACATCAAACTTTCGGAATGGGTGCAAAGTCACTCTACCTGAATGCTTCAAGTACAACCCCTTTATTGGGTTATTTTTGTGACCCTCACACGCCCTATTGGTGTCAAGCTTCATCACTGGGGTTCATCCAGGTCTATTTAACCCAACAAAACCAGGATGGGCTACATTACAGGGGGCATTTTTTATATTTTCTGCAATGGGTGGCTGTTTGTTAAGAGATAAAACACCTGAAGGGTAGAATCCTTTTAATACTGGGTACCTCTAGTAGGGTTAACTTTTATGGAATACGGGTCTTATAAAAGGAATACAATGTCCATGCACCCTGTTTTTCTCCGACATGTTTCAGCCCACTTGCACTGGCCACGTGAGGCCCAGATGCTTTAGCCAGGCCTACTAATAGTATCCCCTCTTCCTCCTGCCCCCCCATCTTGTCTGTGATGTTCTATGCCTCCTTGTCCTACACCTCTCAGTCAAGGTCTCTTGTGGTAAAACATGACAAACAACACACATAATAATACACAGAAACACAGACATAAGTTTCAATTACACAAGTACTGGACAGACTGCACATGGACAAACAAACTGATGCAGCAGTGTGCACAGAATTACCCCAATGTCCTCCATCAGTATGGTTTTGAAGACATATATTGGCTAGTAGGAACACAAAAGGACAGTACAATAGGTGGTTCACTGCCATTTGAAAAAAGAAAAGCAAGTTATTATGTGTGCTTATGTTGTTTGGTATGTGTTACCCTAAGGGACCTTGCCTGAAAAGGGTAGGACAGTGAGACAAAGAAACTAACAGGCAAGACAGGGGAATAGCATTACTAATCCTGACAAAAGTCCCGGACCCAAATGGGGTGAGTAAGTGGGTTGAATCATATCTACGAAAAACAGGATGTAAAGACATTGTATCCCTTTTATTACAGCTGCATTCCTTACATTGTAACCATCCCAATATTAAAGGGACACCAGGGTAAACTCTGCGTATTTTCATCACTTAACAAGTAGAGCCCTGTCAGATAAAATATCAAAAGTTCTCCCTGAAAATGGCTAAGCCCATCTCGGGGATCTGGAGGAGACCTAATGATGAAGCATGACACCAATATGGTGTGTGATGGTCAAAAAATAATCCAATAGGGGGTGCTTACTTGAAGATCATGTTTTTACCTGAACTACCATCCAGCAACGGGGTAAGGGATTGACTATTGCAATGGCCTTTCCACCTATACCAATTGGAAGCTTTAACTAGTGCACAACTCCAGTGTGATACTGAGGCACCCCTTCTGTATTCCATTTGATATTGTTTCTTTTCTCTGGTTATCAGTGGCCAATCCCTTTAGAGCACTTTGCTTCTGTCAGAGAGTTCTCCTGCCCTCCTTATCTACAGTGACTTGTATCTCACTAGTTTAACACCAGAGACCTTTACTCTGTTTCTGATTTCCTTGGCTTAGATCCCAGATTTATGCGATCTCGGCTGGGTGGCAAATCTTTCTCTGTACTCTCTGTTCAGGAAGGATCAATCTATCACAGACCATACCATCCCCAGGAAAAATTGAAGACTTAGCTGTTGTCAAGCATTTACGTTGCCAGCCATTGCTCTCATTTCCACAACACCTCTTGTTGGAGATCAGCGCACCTTATAAGTGCTTTTCGTTCATTCATTCAGCAGATTAAGAGAAACTTATAGGCTGGAGGGGCAACCTCTAAATGTAAAAGGATCAGAGAGCTCATTCCTCAACTGCTGCATGTGTATTGTGCTGGCTGAAGATGAGCTCATGTGCTTATATTAGCAGTGATTATATTTATAATAATGTGGAGACTGTCTAGGATCGCTGCTCATGAGTGCACAATATTATGAGTTTGAACAAGCTGACCTATGTTGGGCCCTGAACAGTTTCCATGTTGGGTCACCTACCGTTTAGGCTCACTGTGTCCTATAAACTTTGGGCACAAAAGGTCACAGATGTCCACATGCAGTGCTTAATTTGTGCTTGCTGTTTCCGGTGCTGAGCACCGGCACTTATTTTTGAGGTCCGGCGTTTATTATTTCCCCTCAGGCATTTACTGTGAGCAAAAGACACGTATGGGAAATGCGGAGGAAAAGAAAAATTAAAAAGCGTCACAGAGGGAGAAAGTAGAAAGCTGCAAGAGTGTGCTGAATAGGCAGGGAATGGCTATAAATGGATTGAAGAGGCCCGAGATGGCTTCAGGATTACCTTGCCTTCAGGATTCCGTGCTCGCACATTCAATTGCAGCAGCCGCGTGTTTAAGAGGATGGCTTTGGGCACCGGCACCTTTTTATTTACAGATTAAGCACTGTCCACATGACACACCCTAGGGGCCACAAGCATGACACGCATGGGTCTATATAGGACATTTCACATCTGCAAATGCAGCTGGGCTGAACGATGGAGGGCTTTTCATTACGTATATCATCTAATTTAGTGGAGAAAAAAATTTAGATAGCATCTCATTAAGTGTTGAAAAAATAAATACATTCAACACCTATAAGGCCTAAAGGAACATATATCGCTGGTGCATGGTGGTCTTTTATGGGCCTGTTTCATCACTTCTGATTGGCACAAATGGGATCCACAACTATCAGGAAAACAATATCTGCAGTAAGAAAGTGAAAGGAGAAGTAAGAAAAATAGGAAAGAAAGGAAAAGTGTCATGCCTACTTTGGGTTATGTTAATACTACTCTATATCCAGCCGGCAGTCTTGCCACTCGCCCAGTCTTGCTCTCTCCAATCCCATCCCAACTTAGACACAAGTTGGGTACTTTTTACAATGCATGCATTTGCCTGACTCTCTGGTCTACATACATGAAGTAATAATTGTGCTTTACTTTCCTGCCTTCATTAAATAATACTTTGGAGAGCTTTTTTGTTATTCTGCAAAGGTCTCGCGTTCCACTCTTCACTGGAACAGTTATTTGTTCTTCCTCAATTCAGTTTCCTTTTATCTCCATCAGTGCAGCAATTTCCGTACTCTCTTCTGGATCCAATTCCTATCTCCATAAGAAACCTTGGTTCTTGTCCTACTCTTACTGTGCTGAGGTGTGTTGTTTTTACCATAGGTAATGTTTTCTGCTCTAGCTCTTAGTGTAGCCTAGTGCGTATGGCAGCAATCACTCTACTTGCTTCCAACTCCTGCCTCTTGTCCCCCATTATACTGCCTGTATTCTCATGGAAGTACCCAAAACTGCAGCACTGATCCCGAGTATTTAAACTCACTACTGATAAGCTATGGAAGGGCTGGTATTAATTACTACACTTTGACTATACTCTCATCAAATCCTGCATACTACAGCTCACCTGCCAGTTTAAATAGGCCCTTAACAAGGCTGGGTTAAAATGAGGAAAAACTTGGGCTTAGTTGGCAAACATCCAATTTAAGGCTGAAACTCAATTACAAGGTTGTTGACAGGAGAATGCAGTTCTTGACAAGGTGAATATGAATCGCACGAAATTAGCCAACCACCCAGCAGCCATTAACTTTACATTCTCCTAAGGATACACCCAACTGGCTAATGCTATCACTGTTATTGATGCAAAGAATGTTGGTTGAGTAGCATTATTGTTGCCCTTCTATTATAATATAGACGACTTAGGTTCCATTCCCAAGCATATTATCTCAAATACATGATAACTCACTATTTGTTCAAACTATCAAATATGAGCTTCATATTCTGTCAAACCAACAGTGATAAAACAATATTACATTATGATCATCCATAGTTGATAACAAGATAAACCATAAATGGTCATGTTTAGTCCATGAAGATAAAAATACAGTTTGGTCTGATTATAGTACCTCATTATTAAGTATTATTAGATTTATTTTGGTTTGCATCATATAGACAGCCCAATCATTAGTAACACTGATCTCTTACTTTTCGTTCTGAACATATCCTAAATAATTCTAGCATCCATTGCCAGAAGACTCGTTTAACTGCATAAAGCAAGCTTCATCACTGTCAGATGGTATGTAGTATGCTTTCATAATGTTCTCTGATTTTCTGACATCGTCAATAACATTTACATTATATAGAAGCAAGAGGAATAATATCAATCGTTCACATAATGAGGGTGGGCATTTCGTTAGTCTGGAGAGTTCAATTGTTGAATGCTTCCTGAAATGTGGGGGGATTCTCAGTCTGCTCTGAGCTGATATCTAAAATCATTCTCAAGTCTAGGGCAATTGGCCCAGAAAGAGCTTAAACTTATGTCTCCTAAATAGGTGTTCGTATTTCACATGTGCTGAAGCAGACAGCGGGGTAAGTACCGTGGGTCTAGTTTCTTAAGGCAGCAAGTACATTTGCGCCACATATTTTATGCATAATGCAGAGCTTTAAAAATTGATCATGAATTCCACTGGAAGCCAATAGAGATCCTTCAGTACTGGTTTAGCATGGCCACATTTGCGAGCAAAGCAAGCACCAGTTGGCATTTTGAACTTGTACACTTAACAACCTAGTAATTTGGGAAATCAGATGAAGTCTATGCCGCAGTAGTCCAGACATGCCAAAACCGAAGCACAATTTAGTTCAAAACAAAGGTTGATTTAGAAGTGTGGAAGGACCTTCTGGAGGAGAGAAAGTTGGAAATGGGTTGACAACAGAATTGATTTGTGAGACAAAACAGACCTCTAAATTGAAGACGATTCCCAGATTTATTGCCTGTTGCAGTGGTGACTGTTAGCCTCAGACGCTGGCAGGCCAATCAAAAAAAGTGGCTTGCACTTACCCTTCCACTAAGAGTTTAACCATTTAAGCATGGGAAGCTTTCTTTAAAATAAAGTGAATGTCATCAAGATATTCTGCTATGTTCACCTGGTTCGCAGCACTGCTTTTTAGGCGCATGTATATCTGAGTACCATCAGCTTTTATTTGGAATTGTGTCAGACTATTAGCTAGCAGTTGTGCAAGAGAACATGGAGAAAGGCACTGATGATTTTTTCTAGAAGAGGCAATAGACTTTGCTGGCTCAGATTTTAAAAGAATGGCTCATCTCTGAGAACGAGCTGTCTCTGATATCCTTGCCAAGTCATTAAGTCTACACAGCAGAATACTATGGGCCATTTAGTTGTAAGCTGCCCACAGATCAAGAAGATCATGGTTGCGTAGTGACCTTCATCAAGAGTAATGAGAAGATCTCCGATATTTGCTAAGGCTGGTTCTGTGCTCTTGAGATAGTCTGAATTCAAACTGATGATCATTCAGGAGCCAGCTCAGATATACGTATTCTTGCCATTAGTTTTCCTAGATTTTGCTTAGATAAGGCACCACAACTTTGGAGAGTCTGCCATCGTTTCTTTAGAAAAGTAGGATCACAGCATTTTTTAGTGATTCATTAACCCTGAGACTTAGAAGGGAGACATTCATTATACTACTCATGACAGCTGTGAGTATTTGAAAAATCAGTGGTTAGTAACAATAAATACGATTTATTACACACAACAAAAGACTGAGCTACCCTTAAGAAGTCAATATGTTTCGTAACCAGATGGCATGGGAGTTCGATAACATTTTAATACATCTATGACCCGTCTGATGTTTCTGACCTGACAAATGCAAACAGTTGGAAAAGTTGATTCGCCTTATCAGTTTTTCCCAATCAGTACATTACATATGCGTGTTCTTTTTATCACTTGCAAATGTATACCTGGTGCAAAGCCCTTTTCATCCTCCTTGTTCATGGTAATAATACCCATAACCCCATCGGGGCTTCATTTTTATTCTACCTGATCTCGCATGTGAATGTACTTTCATTCCTCTTCTTTTATGTTCTCCTTTTATGTAATGATATTCAAGGCAGAAAAATGTGTATCATTTTTAGTCCTACCAGAGTTTTACAAAATAAATACCGCTGTAAATTAAGTCACTTAACTTAATTCCAACGTATTCTTAAAAGAGACGCATTATACGCAGTCAGTAATTCTTTCAAAGTGGCAAATCAACATCAGGGGTCTTCTGACGCAGATAAACCTATGAGTCATGTGCACAAGAGTTACTTTAATATCGTGAAAACTGCACAGTGTGTCCCTTTGTGTTTTGCCAAAACGAAGATATTTATATCATTTGATTGACACGTCTGAAAGAATGGCCGCAAACAGCAGTCTTAGAAGCAACAAGCCAAAGACCACTGTGTCGAACGGGGCGATAAGTACAACAAACCTACCCTCATCGAAAGCAACAAGCACGTCATTGAGCAAAGCAGCTTGTACTGTCGAGATACTGTGACAATATCGCAATGCTGACCCATGGGTAACTAGAGAAGTTGTTCAGTGTCTTTAAAACCCAGGAACTGGGATGATTCTATCCTCGGTAAAGGATTTGATATCCAAGCCCGACCAACCACGGAACAATAGTTCCCTAAGATTTTAGAATTATAAGATGTATTTTAATCATCGAGGCCACTAAAAATTTACACTTTTACGGAATTCTTCTAGAGTAATATCATCTTTGCTAAGAAACAAAATGTTGAAAGTCTGAAATCTTTAACCATGTATTCATTTTTTCCTGTGTTCTCTGTATAGGAAGAAGGGGACGGAAAAAGAAGTGAGGGATTGATAAATGTCTGCTGTACCAGAAAAAGGCTTTCTGTCAGTTAGCTGTGGCCTCAAGTTTATCAATGAAGGAGTATTTTCTCCCTCACCTGCCCATCTTACATAGTTGCCGGTGTCACTACGTTTCGAGATAAACATTTTGTTAGTTTGGTTTTGCGCACTTTGCTTCACTCGGCATTTGGCTGCACTTGCATTTTGCCAACGTGAAGTTGAACCGTGGTGACGAACTTACCTGGCTCTTCTGATTCTGAGTGAGGCAAGTTTATTATACACGTGAGACGTTAATATGTAAGTATTATTAAAATACATTAGTCTTTAATTCTATACTGAGTGAATGAACGAATTGTTTGCTTATTACAAAGACTAGACGGTCCTACAGATGAGATCAGAAATAACCTCAGTTGTCTACGAGCTGGATCCGTTTTCCTTACCTCCATTTTCATAAACATCACAAGATCCAAACAATGATTATGTACGTGGAAAGCATTTGTGCTAGGCAACATCAGCTCGTTCTGGCAAGTGGATGTGTTGGAAATCCTTTTATATATTAAAATGTCCAACACTCAAACTCAGAAACATCCAGAAATACAGTAATCTTCTGAGGATTACAGTTTAGACTTATTAGTAATGTGGTTACTGAAGGTGATGCTAATAAGCGTAGTTCCCGCCCTCCCTGGTTGCAAGTGCAGGAAACATTCCATGATTTTCAAAGCTGATTTGGGATCTCGCATTTGAAAACGTTTGTATTTCCCAAAGCCTTTTAGTGACACTAAGCAGCATGGCTAGAAATCCTTTTTGCGATGCTGTGCAACTCTGTCCAAAGATAAAAAAAAAAAAAAAGGTGCAATGATCTACATGGCACGCTCATGCGTGATGACATATGCGTATCATACCTCCAAGCATCTATTAAATGATCAGGTGCTATTTATTTTATTTACCAATCTGAAATTGATCTGTAAATAAAAAAGCAAAAGGAAAGCGGAAGAGTCCAGAAGGATAAGTTATTTACCTTCAGCAATGCTCTGTCAGGAGGATATTCTCTCTACTTCTCACCTGTAAGCTATCACGTGGCGCCAGACTGGATCCGGAAGCTTTCACAGTAGGGCTCTAGCATGCAGGCAGGTGGTGCAGTGTGGCTGCCTCTTGACTTTGTTTTGCCTCAGAAGTGATGGAGCGGCGCTGTATACAAGTGCAACACCCATGTTGCAACATAATTTTTTTTCTTGACCCCTTCTATGTCCTCTGACATGGGGAGCACAAAACAAGTGGAGGTTCCAGTGTGCAGATCTCTAATTAGGGACCTTTACAGATCGTAAAAAGAGGTCAATCCAAACGAGGGGTTTGAAGGGCAATGAGGAATCTCTGGCATTCCTATAAAGAGCATTACAAGAGGGAAGTAAGTTGTTCTTCCAATGGATACCTCTAACCACAGATTCTTCACCTGTGGAATAGATACCAAAGCAGTAATCCACAAGGTGGCGGGTCTGTGGAGTGGACTAAGACCAAAAAAGTCCTGGCAGACAGAATGGGTGATATTCCCTTACTGCTGGACCTGGGTGTCAAAGCAGTATTGCTTCATGAACACCGATGCCCACATTGTAGCCTGGTAGACTTCAATAACAGGCAAAGGCTGCCATAACTCTGTGTGCAAACGCAGAGGTAGCAGCCTTAGCCCTTGAGGAATAGGCCCCCAGTCTTTCCGAAGGCTGCTTCTAGGCCAGTGCATAGCAGATCTTAATGAAGAGGATTATCCATTTGAACAAAGTCCGTTTCTGTACCTCCTTACCTTTTTTTGCCCCAGAGACCCACACAAAAAGCTGATCGTTCACTGTTGGTCTTTGGCGCGAGCGATCAATGCAAAAGCTTAAAGCTCTTTTGAGATCCAACCGATTAAGTCTCTCCTCCTCTTGTGAGGGGTGAGGCAGGGCAAAAAACATTGAGAGGGTGACAGATTTCCCAACGTGAAAAGGAGTATCGACTTTTGACAAGGCCGCAACCCTGGTCTTCAGCAGAAGTTTGCGGGGTTGCCCAAAAAGCCTGGAGCTCACTCAATGATGAGCTGAAGTGATCACGGAGGAAGATAATCTTTAGAGTCAAAAGATGTAAGGAGAAGCTCTGCATCTCCTTAAAGGGAGTACACATGAGAAAAGTAACAACCGAAAATTAAGGTCCCATACTGGCATTAAAATAGGTTTGGGGGAAAATGTGTGCCAAACCTTTAATAATACGCATCACAATAAGACTTTTAAACAAGAATTGTTAGTCTGGTACCTGCAAAATGGACAAAAGGGCTAACAAACAACCCTTAATGGTGCACACTGCAGGGTTTTGCTCTGCTAAAGACAAAACAAAAACAAAACATCTGGCAATTTGGCTTGTAATGAGTGCGTATTGTGAGTTCCAAACCAGGTCACAAATTTGTTCCAGTGCCTGGCATAAACAGACTTTGTAGAGGGACGCCTGGAAACAACAATCACATCCACAATCTCAGGAGGTAGCTCAAACATAGTCACCTGCCACCACTCAATTTCCAGGCCTGGAGGTTTAGATTGCTCATGCCCAGGTGCCAAACCCTACCCTTTTGCTGTTGCAGAAGAACCTCCTGAAGCCATACCCCATTCGGAGACAAGACTCTTATGCCCAGAAATTCCAGGCACCACACATTCCTGGCTAGTCTGGAGTCACTTTATTCACTTGAGCCAGGACGTTAATGATCTTCTTCAGAACACAGGACAGTATCTTCTTCAGAACTCAGGGCAGAAGAGACAGAGGTGGAAAGGGGTACAGGAGTCGTGTGCTTCACTCTAGCTGCAATGAGTCTCCCAGAGACAACCTTCATAGAAATTCCAGCCAGCACAAGTTTTGATACTGCACATTCTTAGTGGTGGCAAAAAGACCTAGCCAGGGTTCTCCTCACTGTTGGAAGATATTTGGTGCCATCTCAGGGTGTAACCTCCATTGGTGATCCACAAGGCTTTGCTGGTTTAGCTCATCTGCTCTGGCATTCAAAGATTTTGTCAGGTGGTTCACGATCATGCAGATGCCATGACGCCCCAACCAAATCCAGAGGAGTAGAGCCAATTGGCACAAGACCAAAACACTATTCTACCCTCTTTATTGGGATCTCACATAGCGGTAGGGTGGTCTGTGAGAACCTGTAACAGGCTCCCCTTGATAGACAGTAGGATTTTAATGCCAGGTGAATGCTCCCACAACTCCAACAGGTTTATGTGGAGTTAGGTTTCTACCGGAAAACAGTGTTGTCTTATTTTCACCTCTCTAAGATAACCTACACAAACCAGCATCCATCACAAGCATTAGCTGTAGGTGGGGAAATAAGAGGGATCTGCTGCTGCTCCAATTTTGCTCTAGCAGCCACCACTGCAAATCTTTTGTAGTCTCCTCCAAAACCTGGATGTAATCTGACAGGTTAGCTTTGTTCTGGACCCAGAGAGATTTCAGATTCTACTGCAGAATCAATGTAGGCTACTCAGCATGGCCTACGTGCTGGATGAAGAAGAAACCTCCATACCACTATCAATGAAACCAAGGACCTGAGCTGAAATATTGGGATCATAATCTGATTGGCTTACACTCAATTGTCATGGAGGGAAGGCCCTGAATTGTACTGTATCCCAGATGGCTCCAATGAAGGAAAGCCTTTGCAAAGGAGTCAGGTATGACTTTAGCACATTGATCATGAAGTCTACAAATGTCAGGAGTTACATCATCATGTGGAGGTGGCCTATCACTGCTTCAGACGTGCATGCTTCAAGCAGCCAGTCGTCAAGGTAAGGGACTATTGACATCTTTAGCCTCTGAAGATGAGCTGTGACCACTGACTTCGCTTTCGTGAACATTGGAGGAGCATTGGTGAGACTGAACTCCTATTAAGTTGAAAATGCTTCTGGCCCACCTTGAACCGCAGGTAATGTCAGTGGGAATGTAGGACAGGCATCAGAAAGTTTACGTACTGCAGGTCTAATACAACCATCCAGTCACCTGGATCAAGCACAGACAGAACCTGGGCTAGTGTGAGCATCTTGAAGGTGTTCCGAGGGCGAAGTTATAAAATTGATGAAGGCCTATGTCATTCGTCTGCATGAGGAAATAGCCTGAGTGACAACCAATCCCTATTTCTGAGTCTGATTACCCTCTCTATGGTCCATTTGAACAGAAAAGCCTGCACCGCTTGCAAAAAGTTGGAGAAGTGTTTCTCTGAGAGCCACTCTGATGTGGGTGGAATATGCGGTGGATTGGAAATGAATGGTAAGACTGAAGGGCCCATCAGTTGGCCAGTAACAGCCAGGATATCTTGTCTCTTGGATAACATCGCAAGTTCTGTCTTCACAGAGTGTACATGTGCCGCTAAGATAAAACTAAAGTGGCCTGGAGGTTGATGCCACAGGGTTGGGGACCAGGACGGTTGCTCTCCCTGGTAGACCTGCTCTGCCCACAAAAGTGATAAGGGCTGAAGCGGAAGTGGGTGGGGGCCTGGCTTTGCTTGTACACCAAACCTGTGAAGTAGCCCCAGAAGAGTCAACACTAATGAGAAAAATGGCAGGTGTCCAAAGGCCCAAAGAGGGCTCTATGGATCAGCTTTCTTTGAAGCACTCTAAGGTACAACCAGTGTGGAAGCCTGTTTTATTTTATCTGGAATCTATCTTGTCTTGTTCACGTTTTTGATATTCAGTAATGACAAGGCCAGAAAAGTATGTGCAAAAGAAGGATGACCTTAGTACGTAATGATTATAGTATGTAATTCCGATGAATAGCTTGTAACACAAGGCTTGCTAAAAAGAGACACCTCACGCGACATGCATTGCTTCATATGCCCAGCAACAGCCAGATATCTTGATGTCCACATAGATCTGAGACCACAAACCTGCACTTGTCCGAACAGGATTGTGAAGAAATTATTTTGTTGATGCATTGGAAAGTCCCATGCATTGGGTACGAGGACATCACACCCCTCGGCGTCCTGTATCACGCTGCAACACACTAGTTAAACAAACTGTTATTTGTCTATGATTGGCTAGGTACTTAACACTTGTGTAATTTTCTAATATTCTGATAAACATCATGTCATGTATTTGTGTATAATAATGAAGAAATCACCTTTTACTGCATCATGACTGGGTAATGTGTTTTCACACCTTTGAGGGTTTAAAGGACCGATGAAGGGTCCACTTATTCAACATGTTGCTGAAATGCTCATGGTTTAAGTGACTCACGTATACACGCTGCCTATGAAACTTGACTTTGTTTCTGTGTTTCCTTAATTTAGCTTCTACACTTGGTGGAAAATGTGGTCGTAGGCTTGGTGACCCAACTAGACATCGTACACAGCTTCTTGCTTCCCTTTTTCTGCCTTTGCTCTGGATCAGTGGACAGATGATACAATGACTAACAAGACAGCTCTGCCCTCCCTGCCTGTATGGTGTGTCCATACTGTATTCATCCAAGCAGTTCCCTGCGCTTGCAGTTTTGTTTCTCGCATTGTATTGTGACATTGTGGGTTTCATACGTAGCTTTACTTCAGGATATATTACCAAACGTAATACTGTAACATTTACCTTTGTTGAATGTTTCCTTGCTCTGGTTTCTTTGGTTTTAACTGTCACCTCCCTGACACACTGACATTCATACACCAGGTGTGCAAATTGAACTGAGACGATGCCTGGCGGATGGGTGTCCTTTCGCTTGCTTCATGAACCATACGACAGACCTTGTACAGAGACGGTTCCTGACGTTCGGAGGTCCTACCATTGGGTGTCTGGACGGTTACTATGTTAGATTGGAACACTGGTGAAAACAGGAAAGTTGTTGTCCTTCTGGAATGGCGAGGAGCACTTAGTGATTTGACTCATCTTATCAGCCGACTTCCTGACTTGCTCTTAACGAGGGTGCGCTTGGCAGTTGATGTCACTAGTTTCAGGACACCTAGCACCTGCAAGAGGGGGCCTCCGGTTGTAACCAGGGGCAGTACACACTGGTTACAAGAGGAGAGTGACAGGAGGAAATTAGGGTGATTTACACATTTTATTAGTTGTTGAATTTTTATTTGGTATATTTTAAATATCATGTATGCTCTGTATTGCTGGTTTGTGTCGTGGCCATTCCCTTTTTCCCCTTCCATTGTTCCCCAGGAGAGGAGCTTGGGATGTTGGTGTGTGGGTAAGATACAACCAGGCTTTTAGGGTTAGTTTCCATCCTTCTTTGTGCGTGAACACACATCTGACTGAAAAATGGTTCACCACTGTCTGCAAGTCCTGTATGTTTTTATTAACAGTGGATTCCGTCGGTTTCTCCACATGAACTCAGCCACATCTGCCTGCCTCAAACTGAGCTGCTGGCAGAAAGCAATGGAATGGATGTATGTATGTGAATGTGATTTCCTCTTGTCGTCAAAGGGTATGAGCTCGGGAACTAGTTCCAGGGACCTAGACCAGCATCCTTTACCGGTGTGGATGAACATTTTTGTTACACTATAGGGACAGTTGCTATATCACTGAGTACAAGGGGGCAACAAACAATTAAAAGAGATTTTGGACAGTAAAAAGGACTGTCCAGAACACTGACACAAGTGTATTGCTTTGGCGCTTTTAACATTGCATACTGTTTATCTGGTTAACAGCCAGTTTCAAGATGTGGCAAAGGGAGGAAATGGCGGCACTCATCTGTTCTTCTCTCGAAACTTCATGTGCAGAGGCCTTGGGAGACAAGAACAGAGGTGATTTGGTGGCACCATAGGCCACCACCCTACACATGGGTACCATAACGGGATTCAGCAAATGTGTTTTCTCAGTTAGCACATAAAGAGCTTACAAATTGTGGCTTCCAGCTTTTAGTGCATGAGGATACACTGTACAGTATATTTCAGGCTGCTTATCAAGAAGCCTGGCACCTGCAGGGAGAGGGGGGGGTTGGTGGGCTCCAGTTGTAACCAGGGGTAGTACACTCTGGTTACAAGAGGAGACTGACAGGAGGAAGTTAGGGTGATTTACACATTTTATTAGTGGTTGAATTTGTATTTGGCATATTTTAAATATCACATATACTCAATATCGCTGGCTTGTATTGTGGCCATTCTTTTTCCCCCCTTCCATTTTTCCCCAGGAGAAGACTTCGAGATTGTGGGTAGGACACACACAGGCTATTAGGGTTAATTTTCCCGCTTCTTTGTGCATGAATGCATATCTGACTGAAAGAGGGTTCACCAGTGTCTGCAAGTCCTGTGTGTTTTTACTAATGGTGGATTCTGTATGTCTTTACACATGAATTCAGCCGCACCTGCCTGCCTCGAACTGAGCCACTGGCCGAAAGCAATGGAATTCATGCAGAACACTTATTCTGACTTTTCTGTTCCCTTTATTTCGGTGGCTAAGACACTGGGGAACCAGCACCTATGGCGCTCTTTTTGTCTAAAAGACACTTTCACGCTTGTGTTATGTATGCATGCTAATGGAGAATTAGTATCCCAAGACCTTGTCCCTGAAATTCTGGTTTGGCTGAGTGTATTTCTTGCTTCCCACCAAAAATATTGTGCATGGCTGAATGCATAGGAGATGTACGTGGATGTGATTTCCCCTTGTTGTCCTTGGTTATGAGCTCAGGAACTAGTTCCAGAGACCTCGGACTGCATTCTTCGTCCAGTGTGGATGAACATTTTTGTTACACTATAGGGACTGTTACTGTATCACTGAGTACTAGTGGGCAGCAAATAAGTAAAGGAGATTTTGGACAGTAAAAAGGACTGTCCAAAACATTGACCCAAGTGTACTGTTTTGGTGTTTTGCACATTGCATATTGTTAATCTGGTTAACAGCCAGGTTCAAGATGGGACAAAGGGAGGAAATGGTGGCAACCATCTGTCCTTCTCTTGCCACTTTATGTGCATAGGGTTTGGGAGACATGAACAGAGGTGATTTGGTGGCACCAGAGACCACTGCCCTCTGTGTGGGTACCAGAATTAGATTCAACAAATGTGTTTTCTCAATTGGCACATAAAGAGCTTGCAATCTGTGGCTTCCAGTTTTAAGCGCATGGGAATACACTGTGCAGTATATTTCAGGTTGCTTGTTGAGACTTGACAAATGCTCATCAAGTTAACTACAACATTATTCACCAGTATTCTGAAGAAGATGAAGGAGATTGCTCCTGTTTGACAGAGTCTCGCCTGGCCTCAGAAATAGGATAATTCTTATTTTATTTCCTCAATGACGACCTCTGCACTTAATTGTCTCATTTTCGAAATGGACACTAAAATTTGAGAGTGGTGTACGCATCAGTAAAATATATTCAAGAAGCGGAAAGAGGCTTGCATTGTAAAAGGGACCAGCATGAGATTGCAACCCCCCTTCCCATATAAATGCTTGTCAGTAAAGCCACAATGAAATGTGCAGAAATATTACATAAATTAATTGATTTACAACTTGAAATTTTGCAATGGCCTCCATCTGTGGGTTCCCGAGATAAGCTGGCTGAACTTCTGCTCCTCGCGTGTCACTGGGCATAGGAAAACTCTTCTTTTTTCTATGGTCTCTATGACCACTACATTAGTGTCTCAGGCATGTCATTAGAAGGTAGCCTTAGAAACCAGAACATGGCTGATGAGTACAATGTGCCCTCTTAAGTGTTTTGTTTTACTGCAAGCGAGTTAAAGACACAAGATTCAGCAAAAATACCATCTCACCATCAGCAGGCTGCAGTTCAAATAGGAGTGTTTAGAAAGACAGTAATGGCCATTTAAAAATGTTAGGACATTTGAGGTAAGCATGATACATTTGCATTCATGTTAAAAGATACCTAAAGTTGTTGGAATGTGTTACAAGCTTCAGCTGCTTTTGCGGTGCTTACGCTATATGGAAGCAGTAAATGTGCAACATCCTGCTTGTACAAAGGGGAAGGTGGCATGCGACGCCTGCACCGCACCAGCCCATCTAGCCCTGCTGCACCTATTACTTGTGTGGGTCACAGTTAACAATAGCAAGAAAGAAGTACATGAGAGGGAACATCTCCACCTCATGCTTCTGCTGTTTTTCTACATGATGATGATCTGCTCGAAAGACCGATGGTACAAAATTCCCCACTAATTTGAAAAGTGTGAGAGCCACAATCCATATAAAGTAAAATTAACTGTGATATTAACAGAATTAAAGATACAAGTGTTTTCATATTAAATTGTGTTAGCGGAGATTAACGTCCCCTTTGAAAGCTCACCACAGCCGTGTACAGTTCACAGTAGACAGGATGGATAACTTAGATGGTTTAGCGTGTGTTCTTGGTAGTGGAGAATGCACAAAGATTGTTTAAACTGAATGTTGATGTCAATAAATATTTGTTTTTTTCTTAATTTTGAGGTTTGTATGGTTTTTCATACACCCTGGATATTGATGATTGAAAAAAAAATGGTTGGTGCAAGTGTATTTTTTCCTTCCATGCCTTTCATGGGTTTCAGAACATGGACATGGAGATATGTATATGACTGTCTGTGCTTTGTTTCAGGTGTTTTTTATTGTTTGTGGCCATTTTTGGGGTACATTTTGTATGGTGACATGGATTTGCCTCAGTGTGTCAGCAGTATACAACTGTATACTGGCCGTGAGTATTGAAAATACCTATATTTAAATTTTCTCCCCCTCATTTCTCCATTTGCTGTTTTCCTGTTCTCTAGAACATACAACGCCTTAAATGTGTTAATGGGAATAAAGGTACTTGCAGGTGTAATTCAGGATAGCATGAGTGGAGTAAGGGGATTAGTCAAGAAGGAGACAGCCTTGCTCAGTATGGAAAATGTCACTTACCCAGTGTACATCTGTTCATGGCATGTAGTGCCGCAGATTCACATGCTATGCATTGCTTCCTCAATCTAGTGTTGGGTTCGAGTGTTACAAGTTCTTTTTCTTCAAAGAAGTCTTTTCGGAGTCACGGGATCGAGTGACTCCTCCTCTCGGTCATACTGTGCATGGGCATCGACTTCTTTGTTAGATTGTTTTCCCACAAAAGGGTGTAGGAAGGAGTGATAGAGTGTAAGAATGTAAATGTACTATAAAAGTAATAAGTAAAATAGATGTCCATGCAAATGTAAATGCAAATAAGAAACTGCAACAACTACAGGCTTCCTGGGAGGAGGGAGGGTACATGTGAATCTGCAGCACTACATGCCACGAACAGATGTACACTGGGTAAGTGACATTTTCCGTTCAATGGCATGTGTAGCTGCAGATACACATGCTATGCATAGACTAAAAAACAATTGTTCCCCCAAAAATAATGCAGTGGCTAGCCTGTAGGAATAAACTCTTTTGTTCTATCCACATAATACATTAGAGCTCTTTTAAGATCAAGAGTGTGGAGGGCTCTTTCTGCAGTTGAATCTGGCTGTGGGAAGACGACTGGCAATTCCACTGTTTGGTTTATGTGAAAAGGTGATACAACCTTTGGCAAAAATGTTGGATTGGTTCCAAGTACAACTTTATGCTCGTGTACTTGGAAAAATGGTTCCTCGAGTGTGAATGCCTGTATTTCACTAACTCTTCTTAATGGAGGAATTGCTACTAAGAAAGCAACTTTCCAAGTTAGAAACTGAATCTCACACTAATGCATGGGTTCAAAAGGTGGAACCATTAGTCTTGTGAGTACAATATTGAGATCCCAAGCAGGAACTGATGGTGTTCTCTGTGGAATAATAAGTTTAAGCCCTTCCATGAAGGATTTAATAACTGGAACCCTAAAGAGAGAGGTATGTTGTATAGTCTGTAAGTATGCTGATATGGCAGTAAGATGAATTTTAATAGATGAGAAAGCTAAATTAGACTTTTGTAAATGAAGAAGGTAGCATACAATATCTTGTATTGATGCTGTCAGTGGGTCAGTATTTTTAGATTGACAGTAATAAACAAATTGTTTCCACTTGTTAGCATAGCATTGTCTAGTTGTAGGCTTGCATGCTTACTTGAGGACTTCCATACATTCTAATGGAAGATGCAAGTATCCTAATTCTATGACTTCAGGAGCCAAATCACTAAGTTGAGAGCACTGGGATTGGGATGTCTGATTTGTCCTTTGTTTTGTGTAAACAATTCTGGTCTGTTTGGAAGTTTGCAGTGAGGTACTACTGACAGGTCTAGGAGTGTTGTGTACCAATGTTGTCGTGCCCAAGGGGGGGGGGGCTATGAGTATCATGTTAAGAGATGTTTGACACAGTTTGTTGACCAGAAATGGAGGTAGTGGGAGGGTGGGGAAAGCGTAAGCAAATATCCCTGCCCAGTTGATCCACAGAGCATTGCCCTTGGACAGAGGGCGTGGGTGCCTGGATGCGAAGTTTTGGCATTTTGCGTTTTTGCTTGTTGCGAATAGGTCTATTTCTGATGTTCACAGAAGGATGATGGACAGAGTGCTGAACAATTTCTGGTGTTCCCCACTTTTTAAAGTACTTTTGAAGTACCAGAGAGTGAATCTCTCATTCATGTATCTGTTGGTGTGTTCTGCTTAGGAGATCCGCTAGCTGATTGTGTATTCCTGGAATGTATTCTGCTAGTAGGTGAATGGGATTGTGAATTGCCCATTTCCATATTGTTTGGGCCAGAAAGGACAGTTGAGATGAATGTGTCCTGCTTTGCTTCTTTAGATAATACATGGTTGTCATATTGTTTGTTTTCATAAAGACAGTCTTGTGTTTGAGAGCTGGTTGAAACGCTTTTAGGGCAAGGAACACAGCTAATAATTCTAAATGGGTTATGTGATAATTGAACTGTTTTGAATCCCATTCCTCTTGTATGGTAAGGTTGTTGAGATGTGCTCCCCAACCTATCATTGATGCATCTGTTTTTAGTATGGTCTGAGGCACAGGGTCTTGAAATGACCGCCCCTTCATTAAATTGCTGAGATTCCACCATTGAAGGGACTTGTGCGTTTGGCGGTCAAACAATACTAGATATTGCAATTGACCCGGTGCTTGAGACCGTTGTCAGAGGCACTGTTGTAGTGTTCTCTTATTTAGTCTTGCATGCGGTACTATCGCTATGCAGGATGCCATCATTCCCAATAGTTTCATGATAAATCTTACAGTTTATTGTTGGTTTGGCTCCACTTGTGGTATGAGATTTTGGAAAGCTTGTATCCTTTGTGGATTTGGATAGGCTAAGGCTTTTTGCATATTGAGAATAGCACCTAGGTAAGGGTGAACCTGTGCTGGCTGAAGATGCGATTTCTGGTATTTGAGAGTGAACCCTAATGTATGTAGGGTTTTTACTGTGTATTGAGTATGTTGTTGACATTGTGTAATATTGCTTGATTTTATTAGCCAATCATCTAGATAAGGAAAGACATATATGTGTTGTCTTCTTAAGTAAGCTGCTACTACGGCTAGGTATTTTGGGAATATTCTTGGAGCTGTGGTTATGTCGAATGGTAGAACTTTGAATTGGCAGTGTTTTACTGCTTTCACAAACCTTAGGTATTTTCTGTGAGCTGGATGGATGGGAATATGGAAATACGCATCTTTGAGGTCTAATGCAGTCATGTAATCTTGTTTTTGTAGTAGTGGAATGACATCCTGCAGAATTACCATGTGAAAGTGTTCTGACAGGATATATAGATTTAGTGGTCTGAGATCTAGGATGGGTCTGAGAGTGTCATCCTTTTTTGGAATGAGGAAGTATAGTGAGTATACCCGTGTTGAGATTTTGGAACTAATTCTATTGCCTCTTTTAGTAGTAGCGATTGTACTTCTTGTTGTAACAAAACGTTGTGTTCTGAGGACAGCCTGTGATAACGAGGAGGAATATTTGGAGTGGTAGAAATCAATCCTAGGCAGTAACCATTGAGGATAATTGAAAGTACCCATTGGTCTGTGGTGATATTTTGCCAATGGGAGTGGAATTGCTGCAGTCTTCCCCCCATAGGAGATGTGTGGGGTTGTGGCATGCTTATGAAGTCACTGTTTTGATGGGGTAGTGACATTTTTGAGGCCTGAAATTTGCCTCCGGCTCTGAAGTGTTGGCCTCTTTAAGAGCCTCTAAATTCCCCACTTTGGTACTGTTGTTGTTGACCTTGTTTTGTTTGGGAGGTAGAAGACTCTGTAGATTGAGGCTCGAATCCTCCTCTAAATTGCTGCTTACGAAAGGAGCCTCTGTAAGGTGTTGTGTATAGTGCTCCCATTGCTTTAGCAGTGTGTGAATCTTTCCTGAGTTTTTCCATTGTGGTATCAACCTCAGGATCAAACAGGTGTTTCTTGTCGAAATGCATATTTAGTACTGCCTGCTGTATTTCTGGTTTGAATCCAGAAGAACGTAACCATGCATGTCTGCGTATGGTTACAGCAGTATTTACACTTCTAGCTGCTGTATCCGCAGCATCAAGAGAAGACCTCATTTGGTTATTACTTATTGCCTGACCTTCTTCAACAATTTGTTGAGCCCTCCTCTGATGGTATTTTGGCAGGTGTTGTAATAGTTTCTGCATCTCGTCCCAGTTGCTCTATCATACCTTGCTAGCAAGGCTTGAGAATTGGCAATGCGCCATTGGTTAGTTGCCTATGTAGCTAACCTCTTGCCAGCAGCATAAAAGTTCCTGCTTTCTTTGTCAGGGGGAGGGGCATCCCCTAATGATTGACTATTGGCCCTTTTCCTGGCAGCACTGACAACCACTAAGTCTGGAGGTACCTGATGTGTAATGTAAGCAGGATCTGTAGGTGCAGGCTTATATTTATTATCTATGTGTGGTGTTAAAAACCTAGCTTTAACAGGTTCCTTAAATATTTAGTCTGCATGCTTGATCATGCCAAGTAGCATTGGTAGGCACTGGTAACATGAGTGCGTTGAGGATAGCGTATTAAAAAGGAAATCCTCTTCTAGGCGCTCTCTATGCATGAGTATCCCATGGTACGCAGCTGCCCTAGAGGTGACCTGTGAATATGCAGTTGTATCTTCTGGTGGCAAAGGTTTTGAAGAATATAGGTCTGGGTCATTAGTTGGTATGGGATCTGGATCATACAGATCCCAAAGATCAAAGGTATCACCATGGGAATAAGTATGTGAGTGAGGTGAAGACAATGGTGGTGGGCTAACAGGTGGTGGTGAAAAAGAAAGTTGTGGTGAATGTGGGGGAGAAGTATGCAAGGGTAATGGCTTATCCTTCCTTTTAAAATTCCTTGCTGGTGATGGAGCAGTATCTAGATGTTCTTGGAAAGCCATCTTTCTTTTTGTTTGTGGAGGAGGTGCAGCAATGATCCTCCCAGTCTCTTTATGGATATGGATCATTGACTGTCTTTCATCCATGATTTCCAGAATGGGTTGAATGTCAGTGTCCTCAGAAATGTATTCTGATGGTTTTTGTGACTTAGAGGACAGTTCATCATATGGTTTGAAGCTCTACTTTAATCAGATCAAAAGTCCTTGTTCTTCTGTGTAAGAATACATTTTCGGCTCCGAAGTTTGCCAATTTTTCGGGGCCAAAAATACAGCCTGTTTCAGCTCCGAGGCAGGACGTCGAGGTTTCGACTCCGAAGAGTGTGGACACTGGCTTGGTTCAGATGTTGAACTTTTGGTGGATTTGCTCGACTCTGGTATTGAAGTTGTTGTGGCTTTTTCTTTTGGGTTGAACCATGGTCTTCTGGCAGTGGTGCACCCAAGACCTTTAATGATTTTTTAGGAGTGGGCGTAGGGGCAGTCATACTCACATGCTGACCTGCAGTGATGAGTTGGCTATCTTCCTCCGAGTCTTCTTTGGAGTCCGTGTCCTGTGTGGAAACTGCCATTTGCACCTGTTCTTCCTCAACGGTGTTGATATATTCTGCACTCTTCAATGCCATTTCCAGTCTCCTGGCTCTCTGGTCAAGCAGTGTCTTCTTGAATTGGAACGATCGACAGGCCTCACAATCTTCTTCTCCGTGATCAGGAGAAGAACACAGCTTACATACCAGGCGTTGGTCTGTGTATGGAAATTTTGCGTGGCAGCGAGGACCGAATCGGAATGGAGTCCGATACATTAGGCTTCGGCGTGGTAAGCCAGAGTTGGGCACTCACGCCCAAAAGTGCGAAATCTGGTTTTCGATGGTACTATCAGTTCGATTATAGATGGAAACGCGATCGAAACAATACTGACGGTCAAAGAAAGTTATCTATAGTTTCCGATTCGAAATCTGGGAGCGAGAGGAAACACGTCCGAACCCGACAGCGGAAAGAAAACAATCTAACAAAGAAGTCTATGCACATGCGCAGTATAACCGAGAAGAGAAGTCACTCGATCCCATGACTCCAAAAAGACTTATTTGAAGAAAAACAACTTGTAACACTCCGAGCCGAACACTAGATGGCAGAAGAAATGCATAGCATGTGAATCTGCAGCTACACATGCCATAAAACACATATTTATTTTTTTAACATTCTCTTTATTGAGAATTTTGCAAAGCAGTAATAGGTACAGAAAAATTTGCAAGGACAGACATTTACCACAGCATCAATAGCATCAGCCAGTATTAATTGTAGCAAGAGTTTTATTTAATAATCAAAGGGAGTCCCTGCAAGGCAAATCTCGTAGTCAAGAATCGTAGAGCAACAAATATCAACTCAATAACTGTAAGTAGGGAACGGGTTAGGAGCAGCGCAGCAATTAACTAGAGAAAATGAAAGCAGTGGGAAGCCAGGGGGCTAGACATGAGTGGTCATGCTCACGGGGCAGTGGGTGGAGAGCACTGCCTAGCTGTGGGAAGCATGCACAGCCCTTTCCGGGGTATGGGCAGCCTTACACAATATGGACTTTTAGGAACGGACATAAGTGTTTAGTGAAATGTAAAATAAGTGATGATGGTGCATTGGCTGGGAGAGGGACAGAAAGTTTAAAAAAGGGAAGATTTTGTGATTGAATAATAAAGAAAGATAACGTGTCATGCGATTATAGATAGATAATGGCTATGCAATGATGGTTGGCTATTCACATTTATGATGATTGTTTTTTAAACTTTTTATTACTTTCTTTTCATGTATAATGAAATAATATTATGTTGTAAATGCGTGACAAAGTTATCACAGGAAAATAATACATTTGTGTCCACCTGCAGAATTTGAATATCATGTCCTAATATGCATTGTTCTTCCAAAGTGATGCAGTTGTGAACAGAGGAGGGACCTTTCTACCACTGCACAGCTAGAATGGTTTCCCTGATTTAGAGATAAGTTGATGTGCCCCTCTAGCACCGCTTCAGCCTCACTAGTAAAGTTACAGGTTCCAAATATAGTACAAGTATGGTTTGCAATGAAACTATTGTGCCCTTAATAAATGCTAGGTGAATGAAAACTTATTATTGCTGTCCTGAACTGTCCCATTAAGGGTGATGTTGAATGTTACATGCTTCATGAATCAACTGATTTTATCATGAGTTACACCACACGTAGAATAAGAGTCTGTGAGATTAGGTGTGCGCAAAGATGACAGGAGGGGGTTAATTGATTTACCCCATATGACAATGAGCTGTTTCCATCAAAGAATTACTTTTTCTGCAGGCCCTCATGAGCTAACAGTTGTATTAACACCACTGGATCAGGATTTCCCTTTATAAGGATTTATTTCTAAATTTCTGCTGCAATTAAAATGAACTAGAGTTATACTCCAGAAAAGAACAGTGAACTATGACTGTGGCCAAATATTTGATTTCTGAGTTCTGACAATGGAGCAACATTTGTTTCCAAAGTGATCAAAAGTCTTCCGTAAGGGACTTGGGAACAGACAAAATTACACTGTGTCTACCATTATCCAGCAGCGGGTGTACTAGATAGCAGGAATTGTGTGCTAAAAACGAAATTGGAAAGATTTGTGCATCTGTTCTGATGTCATGGATTGATGCAGTACCATTTGTTTTATTAGCTATGAGAAGCACCCCTGACAGAGTGACCAAACCTGGCCTCCATGAAATACGGATCTGATGATTTGATTTTACATTACTGCAAGTGACTAACAGACATGTTGAGTTACCTTCATCATCAGATGCTCCAGGCCCTTCCTGACTCAACAATAACAGCTGGACACGATCAGAACCTGGGAGATTGGGACTGGGTCACCTGTGAAGTGTGAGAGGCTAACATTGGTGCACTACTCTCACATCAAGAAGGTGCCTCCACCACTGGAGCAACAACAAGGACCAGGGTAATCAACTTCACCACCTGCAGTTCTGGCTGAAGGACATCACTAGAACCTCCATTTTAAATCACCTGGGTGGTAAGTACTGGTGACCTTTGGGGGCGTGGCCAAGATGGCGGTCGGAGCGGACGCTTGAGCACAGAGCTCTGCTCACGGCCCACCATAATCAGCAACTATCCTGCCCCTGCGCGCCCCTACAGACGGGATTGTCGTGCATGGAGCCCCCACTAGAAGCTGGGGGACCCGGATGCCTGAAAAAGAAACAAAATAAATAAAACAAAGAGGGTGGAGAACACAGCACCGACGAGACGATGCGGCGGGGCGGCCTGTATCCGAGCGGCCCTCGCTAGGCAGAGCCAAAGTGAGCGCCGGGGTCGCCGCCGGGTGTGGACCTGAGAGACTCCTGGGCCGTTCGGCCGAGCGTGGCCCCTGCACCACAACAGGTGGGGTGGGGCTCGCATGCGGCCGAGATTGGGCCCTCGCAACGACTTGCTCCAAGATTCGTGAAGACACCGGAGCCGCGTTAGGTGAGGGGGCGGACGCGGCCTCAAGCGTCTAGCGTACGGAGACAGTGGGGGCACTGGAGCTCCCCTGGGATGCAGTGAAAACAGATATTACAGCCCCGGGTGAACGGCGGAAGCGGCACAAGAAACAAAGAAGGCAACCCTGGGCAAATAAGAAATAAAGTGAAAAAACAAAAAAAGTGAGAAAAAAAGAAAAACGCTAAGAAACAAGGAATAAGTAGGGTCGCACCAGATCTCCCTACACACCCCTTCCGGTCACTGCGAGACCTGCCCTGAAAGCACGCTCAAAAGGCCACAGAGGTACGAACGAAGCCCAACGAGGACTTTTCCCCATGAACAGGAATCAGCTTGGGGACTGTGCTGAACCATCGTGCAGGTAAAATCCGAGGCGGGAAGCCCACATGTAGAGGTCACGCTGGGAACGTAATCTGAAGGCACTTAGAACAACTCCTCAAGGCGGCTGGGACTGTGCAAATGGAAAAATCTGAGTCTCTACGGACACTTGGAGAAATGGTCTCCACCTCTTGAAGGCGATCTAAGATCCTACCAAAGTAATAGTACACTCACAGCACGGGCTCAGTGGGCGAAAAGCACAGATAGTAGACCCAGCATCGGGACACTTGTGGGGCAGCGTCAATCTGGAGCCCTAAAGATCACGACAGAGGAACAGTCAAGGAAACACCCGAGAGACCCCCCGCATTTGGAGTGTCATTCGGAAGCAAGAAATTTGGACCCATTAACAGGCCCTCTGACCCACGATAATCCCAAAAGAGTACAGAGCCAGAGGATAGTTCAATAGCAATCATCACGAAAGAGCACGATGGTCAAACCGAAACAACCCAGGGCGGTGACCCACATGGACGATGGAATCCTGCCCGCCGTGAACAGTCCAGACACGCAGATCACAACACTCCTACAAGTGAGTGAAACGCTGCGCACACATTCTCTACAATTTGATAAATTATTACAAGCAGTAATGGACACTAAGGCCTCGCTCGAAGGAAAGATCGACACTGTTGTCATGAAGGTCACACTACTCCAAGCTAATCACCGCAAACTAACAGATAGGGTCGCCAATACAGAGCTAGCACTGGAAACTGTCCAGCCAGAGGTCGCAAGCATGAAAACTAAAATTCAACAGATGGAAACCGAAATAGCACAATTACAGCGCAGAGCCGAAGACGCGGAGGGTCGCTCCAGGCGCAACAATGTCAGATTTCTTGGTGTCCCAGAAAGAAAAGAATCAACAAAAGCTGAGGAATTCTTAGAGGACTGGCTGAAAGATATAATGAAAATACAAGACACCACTAAAGTACCAGTAGTAGAAAGAGCACACAGAATCCCTAGCAGACCACCACGACCTGGAGCCCCACCTCGACCACTGATAGCGCATTTCCTAAATTACTGGGACCAAGTTCTGCAATACTTCAGATCCTCAGGAACAGTTAATCTGGAGAATTGCAACATCCCGGCCTACCCAGATTACACGATGGAAGTACAACGCAAAAGAGCATTGTTCGTCAAAATCAAGCAGTTACTCTGTGAACACAAAATTACTTACTCACTTATGTTCCCAGCTCGCCTCAGAGTAGTAATCGACGAAAAGACCCTAATGTTCCTGACTCTGGAAGACGCATGGACATGGATACATGCCAAGGGCCTAGTTGAATCATCCAAAGAAGACACAGCTCAGGAAGAATGGATTACACCCAGCCTCCGCAGAAAGAAAAAGAAAAGCTCACTGGTACGCCCAACAAAATCGCAGGTAGCGGTCGACCAGGCGCAGGCCTAGCAGGAAGCCAGCACATTCGCACGCTCACAACTGGACGCTAGAAGTGAAGCAGAACTCAAAGATAACAGCCCGCTACGCAGCGGATCCAGCTCCCCCCTCTCTCCACTGATTGGAGGCCCGGACCTCACACCACATATGGCGGACGACATAGGAAGCCCACCCCGGCGACATCTTTGGCCCGAGACACTCGCTACAGACTTGAAAGTCTTTTAAAAAAAAAAAAAAAGGAAAAACAAAAAAAAAGACCTAGACGAAAAAATAATTACTAGGGTGCCGGACCCGGGACAGTTGAGAGCAATCCTCCGGGTCTTGGAAATGGGCACACATGAACACCGCTCGGCTGGACCCGGTCCGGCGGCGACCCTGGAACCCGCAGAAGCACTGGCCACGGCTCTTGCAACTTTATTCATGGCTGCGCAAGGTAACAACAACATGGAGGTGGGTCACGCAACGATCTCTACCACCACTAACCTACGTCCCCCAACACCTGAACGGTCCCTGAATGGAACAGACTTGTGTAAACACTTGTTTAGGCACCAGTTGTGCCAAATTGTTCAAAGTTGGGCCTCACTCAATTCGTCTCTTCTTTTACCTTAGATGTTCTTCTAGCTTCTTATCTCTATTGGAGGAGTACACTTCGTTCATCTTTTGTTACTGCCATCCTACACAAAAGACTGAGGTGAGACGGCGGGGTACGTGGGGGCACATGCTGGGGGGACGCCAGGTGGGGGGAGTGGAACGAAATTCCGGACCCCTGTGCAGAACCAGAGCGGGAAAGATGTTATACTAAAACATGTCACACAAAGAGTCTGCATATAACATACTAGCTTGGAACGTGAAGGGAATGGCGGGCACGAAAAAACGAAATAGAATACACGCATATTTAAAGCGCCATCACATACACATAGCTATAATACAAGAAATGCATCTCACTCCAGAAGATCTTAAAATGATGGAAAGGAAATGGACGGGACTAGTATACGGTACTGGGACATCGACTTATGCGAGGGGATTCCTGATCTGGATAGCTTCAGGGGTCCCCTAAATAGTTACGCGCACCATAAAAGACGGCAGGTTTATCCAGCTGGCAGGCTCGCTTGACGGGGAACAGTTGGCAATCATAGGGCTGTATGCCCCAAATGTCAGACAGGGTGAATTCCTACAGAGTACTATCCCTCGCCTGTCAAATATACCAACCCTGCCTAGTATTTGGGGAGGGGACCTGAACTGCGCATCACAGGTAGAGATGGACAGGTCACACCCCCATTGGTCGCTGCCCCAGTTAGGAAAAACTCACATATCCTGCAATCCTGGATGTCGGAACGTCGACTAATAGACGTTTGGAGGCACTCACACCCACTAGATAGGGAGTATTCTTATTACTCTCCTGTGCACCTCCTACACACTCACATAGATCTGATACTCAGCTCGCAAGATCTGATACACAAGTTCACAGGCGCTGCATACACGGCAAGAGTAATCTCAGATCATTGTCCACTCATAGTACACATTCAATGGGGCAGACCACGTGCTCGCATTTCAACATGGCGCCTCCAACCAAACTTACTACAGGATCCTCCGTTCAGAAAAGAACTAGCAACCCATATCACTTCTTACTTCACACTAAATAGCGGGACAACGAGCTCTAGGGCAACTGAATGGGATGAGCATAAGGTGGTAAGACGGGGCACATGCATATCGGTGGCTGGGGGTGTACGACAGACATTAACCCAAGACCTCCGTAAATATGAACAAGAAGTACGCACTGCAGAGTGTAAACTTGCAGAAGGTACAACAGTGGCGGAGTTCGGGAGACTGCAAACACAGTGGAAGGAGGCAGATCATCGCCTCAGACAATATGATTACCGCCACTACTTAGCCAAACACATGCAGAAGGTGACAGGCCAGGGAGGCTGCTGGCATGGCTCCTAAAGAACGAACAACGCAATACTCCCATAGGCGCCATCCGCCTCGACACAGGGGCAATAATAAACACTCAGGCGGAAATAAACGACGCCTTTGGAGAATATTATAGCATGCTATATAAAGCCCAACCACCCCCACACCAGAACAAATAAGTGAGTTCTTCAAATAGACACAATTAAATCACCTCACGGAAACACAGATAGGAGCCCTGGAGAGCCCGATCGACCTTGAAGAGATACAACAGGCATTGCAACAGTTGGCACATGGTAAAGCACCTGGTAGCGATGGCCATCCTGTAGAGTACTACAGTACTTTCTCGGCACAAACATTAGCGCCATACCTCGATATGTTGGGCGAGGCTCTTGAGAGAGGTCAATTGCCAGAAACTCAACGTGAGGCGGTAATAGCAGTACTACCTGAACCGGGACGCGACCCTTTGGATGTCCGTTCATACCGACCGCTCTCACTGCTGAATGCAGATTGCAAACTGCTCGGTAAAGTATTAGCAAATCGCCTGCTCCATTTGATGCCGGACCTGGTACACCAAGACCAGTCTGGATTTATACCTGGCCGTAATACCTTTATCAACATATGGAACCTCCTGTGCCTGATGGCAAACACACTGGAGGGCGATTACAAGCAAGTGGCAGTATCAGTAGATATCGAAAAAGCGTTCAATACTCTGGGATGGCACTTCCTGATGGAGACACTCAATCGAATGGGATTCGGCAAGACATACATAAGATGGGTTAGGGTCTTATACTCGGCACCGTCGGCGAGGGTCAAGACAGGTGACACTATATCTGAGAAGTTCAATATTGAAAGAGGCACCAGACAGGGCTGCCCATTGTCCTCATTACTGTTCGCCCTTGCTATTGAACCATTAGCTGCCTGGCTACGCGCACTTGCCCCGGAGTGGGGCATCCTGGATGGTCGCGCACATCGCATAGTGTCACTGTATGCAGATGATGCACTAATATTCCTCTGAAACCACACTGAATCCCTCCCTGCCCTACTTGACCTGCTGGATCAGTTTGGGGTAGTCTCTGGATTAAAAGTGAATTGGTCAAAATCCTGTTTATTTCCGATGCGAGCGGTGCCAGAGATGCATCGTTTAGTCCCCACGCTCTGCGACCTAAAATGGTGTTACACCACTTTCAAATACTTAGGGATAAACGTGTACCACGACACCCTAGATCTCAAAGAGGGCAACCAAGGAAAGGCGATTAGGTCCTTCAGGGGCTCCCTGCCCTTCTGGTGCTCACTCCCACTCTCTCCCATGGGAAGAGTGGCCATAGCAATGATGATTGTGCTACCGCGACTATTATATTTCTTCATGGCGCTCCCACTGGCACTCCCGAATTCCTTTTTCAAAAATTTGACCAGTATACTGATTGACCTGGTGTGGGGCAATGGACGCCGACGGGTTGCACTAGCGAAAATACACCAACCACTTACGCAGGGAGGTCTGGGGGCACCACGATTTGAGCTGTATTACGCATCCGCCCACTTACAATGGGTGATGAAATGACTCTGTAATCCCACGAGCGCTGAGGCACAGACGGTGCACACTGACTTAGGTCATACCAACATACTAAGCTGGCTGCTGAACCGAGAAGGCCCACGATACACACATAACACTCTATTAAACAATGCCCGCTGGGTTTGGAATCGATTCGTATCAACTGGGAATAAAAATCCACAGTACTCCCCCAAGATCCCGCTGTTGGCCATCCCAAAAATCGGAATGATAGCAGCACAGCTAGGCCTGACAACATGGCCTGAGAAAGGCATACAAACAGCCAGGGACATATATGGTGACAGTCACCTCTTAACCTATGCAACACTGGCCAGCGCCCATGATCTGGGACAGGGGGGCTTCATAGCGTTTGGAGCATTGCGACAATTAGTACGGTCCGCATGGAACTGTGGAAATGACGAACCCAAGGCGGCCCCTATCCTACATGACTTACTAGATAATTCAGACACCCCGATAAATATATCGAGATTATATGGAATCCTAACCACACATACTGAACATAGACAGGAGCAAGCAAAAAATTGATGGGACCAGGTTCGTGCTACACCACTCTCACAGCATGCATGGACCCAAGCCATGACAATGACTTACGCAGTGTCACGCAATCCCCGGCTTAGATACACACAGTTTAACTACCTACACCAAACATATTTATCACCATATCGACTCGCACGTATGTTCCCACAGTCACCGCAGGGGTGCCCCAGATGCGGAGTTGTTGCAGCCACTTTTTTCCACATGACATGGGAATGCCCCCCAATTATGAAGGCATGGAATGACATAGTATCTTCGATAACCAAATGGCTAGACGCCCCTCTGTCCCCTACCCCGGAGTTATGCCTATTGGGAATCAGAGATAGACCCAAAGGACGGAAGCAGACAGACAGATGCATTGACTTAGCGCTTGTGCTATATAGGCGACTGATAGCAATGCATTGGAAAGCACCTAGTTCACCAAGTCCCCATCAGTGGCAGGAAGACCTGCTACGTTGGGCAAAGGCAGAAGCACACACACTGCAATCATTGCAAGACAGAGGGGTCCGGGTCAAGGGCACAGACACCTGGGACTCCTTTGTAACTAAATTGGAAAGCAAAGACGACAAGCGACCCCCTTGAGCGAATAGGTTCGACAAACAATAAGACAATGCTGATAGGGGAGCACACGCAAACAGAGGCACTGAATGTGCACCCCAAGATAAGCAGAAATTAATGAACTTAGCAGTGAACAACTGCAACAACAGTGGTACAAAGGTAGCGGGACACAGGGAGCAACAGGACGCAAATATACCAGGCCAAGTCCAACTCACAACAGGGAACATGTCGCAATAGATCACCGAGGATCGCCCCCCATCCCCTATTTTCATTTTCCCCCCTCACCTCCCCTCGTGACCGGCGTGTCACCTACACGGCCCTACCGCTCCAACCATTGTGGGAACATATGGCACACTACACCCCCCTTCCGACGTGGGGCTCTCATAATGGGAAGCGCGGACACCCCCGAACAGTTCCTCCGAGCACAATCTCTCATTTCTCTTCTTTCCTCCTTTCTCTATCCTCTCTTTCTTCACAAATTTCCTCATGTTAACAATGTTTCTAAATAATTTCAGTTGAAACTATAAATAGTAATCACATGGCCAAGAGTGCAAAAGATATGCAAATGTAATTGGATTTGGAGCACGAAAATAAGTGTGTAACAGTGATTATATGGAACAAAATTGTATTTTCTTACTGACTGAAACAATAAAATAGTTTAAAAAAATAAATAAAAAAAAAGTACTGGTGACCTTTGACATACCAAATACAGATATTGATCATTTTAAAGGTTTTCTTTGCAATTCATTACAACAATGCCCGATGACTCTTCTACATTTGACATGGAGACATGGCCGTAAATTACAGAGTAGTATGGCAGACCACCTTTACCAACTGCACCTGTGAAGAAAATACCTCAGCATGAAGGTTCCAGCACCATTCTGACAGTAGTTGCCATTGACAATGATACATAATAGAAATTCTAAGTTTAAGGTTACTAATAGGAGGAATGGGTTGTTCTAAGGTTATGAATAGACCAGCGATTAGTGGCCCTGCTGAACATCCCAAGTTCTCAATAGAAATGTCCCATGTCCAACATTTTTCAAAACAAACAACCACTGTAAGGAAATGCCTCCTTGGCATGGTTACCCACTGACTTTTTGCCTTTGCTGATGCTAAGTTATGATTTGAAAGTGTGCTGAGGCCGGCTAACCAGGCCCCAGCACCAGTGTTCTTTCCCTAACCTGTACTTTTGTTCCCACAATTGGCACACCCTGGCATCCAGGTAAGTCCCTTGTAACTGGTACCGCTAGTACCAAGGGCCCTGATGCCAGGGAAGGTCTCTAAGGGCTGCAGCATATCTTATGCCACCCCGGGGACCCCTCACTCAGCACAGACACACTGCTTGCCAGCTTGTGTGTGCTAGTGTAGATAAAATGACTAAGTCGACATGGCACTCCCCTCAGGGTGCCAAGCCAACCTCACACTGCCTATGGAGTATAGGTAAGTCACCCCTCTAGCAGGCCTTACAGCCCTAAGGCAGGGTGCACTATACCATAGTTGAGGGCATAAGTGCATGAGCACTATGCCCCTACAGTGTCTAAGCAAAACCTTAGGCATTGTAAGTGCAGGGTAGCCATAAGAGTATATGGTCTGGGAGTCTGTCATGCACGAACTCCACAGCACCATAATGGCTACACTGAAAACTGTGAAGTTTGGTATCAAACTTCTCAGCACAATAAATGCACACTGATGCCAGTGTACATTTTATTATAACATACACCGGCTATCCGTGTAGGCTGACTAGTTTTAGCAGCCTGCCACACACCAGACATGTTGCTGGCCACATGGGGAGAGTGACTTTGTCACTCTGTGGCTAGTAACAAACCCTGTACTGGGTGGAGGTGCTTCTCACCTCCCCCTGCAGGAACTGTAACACCTGGCGGTGAGCCTCAAAGACTCACCCCCTTTGTTACAGCACCCCAGGGCACTCCAGCTAGTGGAGTTGCCCGCCCCCTCCGGCCACGGCCCCACTTTTGGCGGCAAGGCCGGAGGAGATACTGAGAAAAACAAGGAGGAGTCACTGGCCAGTCAGGACAGCCCCTAAGGTGTCCTGAGCTGAGGTGACTAACTTTTAGAAATCCTCCATCTTGCAGATGGAGGATTCCCCCAATAGGATTAGGGATGTGCCACCCTCCCCTCAGGCATGAGGCACAAAGAGGGTGTAGCCACCCTCAGGGCTAGTAGCCGTTGGCTACTAACCCCCCAGACCTAAACACACCCCTAAATTCTGTATTTAGGGGCTCCCCAGAACCTAGGAACTCAGATTCCTGCAACCTAAGAAGAAGAGGACTGCTGAGCGGAAAAACCTGCAGAGAAGACGGAGACACCAACTGCTTTGGCACCAGCTCTACCGGCCTGTCTCCCCACTTCTAAAGACACTGCTCCAGCGATGCGTTCCCAGGGTCCAGCAGCCTCTGAAGCCTCAGAGGACTACCCTGCATCTAGAAGAACCAAGAACTCCAGAGGACAGCGGCTCTGTTCACCAAAGACTGCAACTTTGCAACAAAGAAGCAACTTTGAAAACACACACGTTTCCCGCCGGAAGCGTGAGACTTTGCACTCTGCACCCGACACCCTCGGCTCGACTTGTGAAGAACAAACACCACAGGGAGGACTCCCCGGTGACTACAAGACCGTGAGTAGCCAGAGTTGACCCTCCTGAGCCCCCACAGCGACGCCTGCAGAGGGAATCCCGAGGCTCCCCCTGACCGCGACTGACTGCTTCAAAGACCAATGCCTGGTAAAGACTCTGCACCCGAAGCCCCCAGGACCTGAAGGATCCGACCTCCAGTGCAGGAGCGACCCCCAGGTGGCCCTCTCCCTTGCCCAGGTGGTGGCTACCCCGAGGAGCCCCCCCTTGCTTGCCTGCATCGCTGAAGAGACCCCTTGGTCTCCCATTGATTTCTACTGCGAACCTGACGCCTGTTTACACACTGCACCCGGCCGCCCCCTTGCTGCTGAGGGTGTACTTTTTGTGTGGACTTGTGTGTCCCCCGGTGCCCTACAAAACCCCCCTGGTCTGCCCTCCAAAGACGCGGGTACTTACCTGCTGGCAGACTGGAACCGGGGCACCCCCTGCTCCATTGAAGTCTATGTGTTTTGGGCACCACTTTGACCTCTGCACCTGACCGGCCCTGAGCTGCTGGTGTGGTAACTTTGGGGTTGCTCTGAACCCCCAGTGGTGGGCTAGCTTGGACCCAAACTTGAACCCCGTAGGTGGTTTACTTACCTGCAAACTACTAACACACACTTACCTCCCCAGGAACTGTTGAAAATTGCACTGTGTCTAGTTTTAAAATAGCAATATGTCATTTATGTGAAAACTGTATGTGCTATTTTGCTAATTCAAAGTTCCTAAAGTACCTACCTGAAATACCTTTCATTTGAAGTATTACTTGTAAATATTGAACCTGTGGTTCTTAAAATAAACTAAGAAAATATATTTTTCTATACAAAAACCTATTGGCCTGGAATTGTCTCTGAGTGTGTGTTCCTCATTTATTGCCCGTGTGTGTACAACAAATGCTTAACACTACTCCACTGATAAGCCTACTGCTCGACCACACTACCACAAAATAGAGCATTAGAATTATCACTTTTTGCCACTATCTTACCCCTAAGGGGAACCCTTGGACTCTGTGCATGCTATTTCTTACTTTGAAATAGTACATACAGAGCCAACTTCCTACAACCACAAATAGGGGTATACTATGACAGCCACCAAAAACTTGCCTAGATGTACTAATACCCTAACAGCACAGATGCCAGGCACAATATCTAGGCCTAAACACTGATAGAAGCAGGGGAGTGGCAGGAGAATTATGAACACCATTTCATCATTGCTGATCAGGGGACGTGGAAGCATGTTTTATTTTACGTCAAATCCATCTGGTCTTTTTTGACAATTGTGATATTCAGTGATGACAAGGCCTGAAAAAGTTGTGCAGAAGTTGGATGAACTTAGATAAACGAATATACCACGATGATTAACTTGTAATTTAGAAAAGTAGACCCAAAGTGTGTTGCTTATTACTGTGTTCCACTCAGTCTTTCTACTTACACTACCATCAGCGACTCATAGCCAGAACAAAATGACATTCCTTTTTTCAAGGGCTTCCTTCATACATGAGTCCCTAATTCTTTCTTTTCCACGCTATTTTTTCAGTCTGGGCGTGCACCACTGATTTTAGAATTCCAACATTTCCTCACCAGCCACTATCTTCTCCACAAAAAATAGCCTGTTAATACTCCCCATCGTTTCAGAAGTATACTTTTTCATTATCACCAATGATACATCAATGGAGCTTGATTAGCTTAATAATATATTTCAAGATGTGCACATAAAAATCAGCAAACTTTATTCTAGGTCCAGTATAGGCAAACATCGCAATTACCAATACAGACTTATCAAATGTAAATTGCTGGGCTAAAATGAGTCCAACAATTTCTCCATCAAGAGTTCCCATCAATCAGTCGACTTGTCGAGAGCGATTTGTCACCCGTGAGTGGATCCAGGTGCTGGCAGGGTCCAAGGTCTCAGTCGAACGGCCAGATTTTCGGCATCCTATGGAACTCCTGTAGAGTAGGGGAGGCTCTGAGGTACAGGGGGAGGACATTCCAGGCTTTGGTTGTGAGGTAGGAGAAGGAGCATCCTCCTGCTCTGCATGCAGGGTTTATGGGCCAGCGCGATGTAGGCCGAGTGGAGCTGTCTCGGGGGTTTGTGGAACCTTAGGCAGTGGTTAAAGTCATGCAGGGCCTTGAACACATGGGTGAGAAGCTTGAACTCGCATCTCTTCTGAACCAGGAGCCAGTTGAGTTTTTTGAGGTGGGGTGAAATAGGTGCAACGAGGGGGATCCAGGATGAGCCTTGCTACGGCATTCTGAAGGGTCTGTACCCTATGAACTGAGTGGGCTCGACTGCCACATAGAAGGTGTTTCCGTAGTCCAGTCGACTGGTGAAAAGGGCTTGGGTGATCGTGGGTCTTGAGTTTTGGGGAAGCCACTGGAACATCTTACGTAACATGTGCAGGATGAAGCAGCAGGAAGATGACACTGTGTGACTTGGGACCTTATAATGAGCTTGCTGTCCAGGATGATAATGAGATTCCTAGTGTGCTCATCAGCTGGGGCTGGAGTGGGCCCCCAGTTCTATGGGCCACCAGGAGGCGTCCCAGGGGAGTTGTCACTGCCATAAATCAAGAGTTCCATCTTGTCTCTTTTGAACTCGAGGCCGTTACTCCTCATCCAATTGGCGACGCTGGTCATGCAATGGTGGACATTAGTTCTGGCTGTGGTAGAAATTTAGGAAAGAATGAGTTGTGTGTTGTTGGCCTAGGATACAATGTTCAGTCCTTGAGATCTGACTATGTTGGTAAGGGGGGGAGGCATGTAGATGTTGAAGAGGGCGGAGCAGTGATGAGTCTTGAGGGACTTCCTATATGATTGGTGTGGGTTCGGGGTGAAGGTGGACTCATTGCGTTGGTCAGTGAGGAAGGAGGACATCCATCTGAGGGCAGCTGTTGGATGCCTTTGTTGTGAAGTCTGGTGATGAGTGTGTGGTGGGAGACGGTGTCGAAGGCTGCTAAGAGATCAAGGAGAATAAGCGAAGATGTCTCTCTTTTGTCAAGGAGGGCCCTGATGTAATCTGTGGCCGTGATCAAGGCTGTCTCGGTGCTGTGGTTGCTGCAGTATCTGGCTTGGGAGTTGTTGAGGAGATTGTGTTCCAGGTAGATGGTGGTTGGTTGACGGCTTTTTCAATTACTTTGGCAAGGAAAGGGAACAGGAACATGGGTCTGTATTTGCTGAGTTTATTTTAGTCCGCTAAAGGTTTCTTCAAAAGGGGTTCGATTTCTGCATGCTTTCCATCATCTGGCAAGGTGGCAGAATCCAGTGACGTGTGGAATAGGGTGGAAAGTTCGAGGCCGATCCATGATGCCCCAAGGTTGAAGAAATGGCAAGGCATGGGTTGGATGGGGCCTCTGAGTGTATGGATTTCATGATAGTGTCCTGAGTGGTGAGGAGATTGCACGTGGCTAGCCTTGGGATGGTGGTGTCTGTGGAGATATGGCAGTTGAGAAAGGCTTGAGATGGAGTTTGAACTTTCTTTAGATTTTGGCACGGAAGAAATCTCCTAGCATGTTGCATAGTTCCTGAAAGGGAGAGATGCAGCTTGTTGCCATTGTGAGGTTGGTGAATTCCTTAACTATGGGTATAGTGATCCACCACAACTATTTCCATTATTAGCAGTTTTTTATGTTTTTTTTATTTACCTTTGCATTACATCTGATTATTTATAGTGTCTTTGATTGATATCTTCCAGAATATAAAGAATAAACCTGAAGGTATGGTGATATTGAACATCTATTTAATTATGCTCTGGATTTCAACAGAGAACTATCTGTAAGAAGAATTCCAGTCACTTTTCTAACCCCAATACTATGGCAAGCTATAAAGTTCATATTCCATATTGCAGAAGTGGAAGTTCTGGGATGCAAAACACAAAATGATGTAACAATACATAAGACAAAACTGAGATCTCTGAAGGCCATACAAAGACCACTCATCTTTGCTAACATCTTTTGCTCATTCAACATGCAATATTAGCTTATGGTTCAACCTTTAATATATATGAGTATAAAACAATTCCTTTCCCATGTCGACTTGATACTTAAAAAAAATTGCTATTTAAAAAAACAAAAAGATGCATCAATAAAGACTTTAAGGCAGCCCTGATCAAGAGAGAACATAGAATTAATGATTAGTCTAAACCATTATGTGTAGCAGATCTAGATTATGCAATATATGATAAAGAATTTATGATAAAGTAAGGTTAAATATGTCTCATTCATAGGCTCTACTACCAGGTGGGAGATCATTATATTGAGGTGTTAGTGGGGCTGGGTCTAATCACTTAGATCGGGCCAGGCAGAGGGTTACAACCACCATGCTCTCAAAGCAGACATAGGGTGGTACATCTAGAACGACAAACATCATGGTTGGATCGTTTATCTTCTTTAACATGATTGTAATGCTGATTACCTTGCTTTGTTTCATCTACCTAATTATCACGGCTCACTCATTATATGCTAGATTGTGATTGTTTAATTTAATATATTGAACTCTTATTTTGCATCTTTTTGTGTTTCCTTGGCATGCTTGAGTATTAGTACGAAAGGGGTACGATCTGTTTCCACAGCTTCCCTGGGGAATCAGAGTGTCATGCTCAGGATGCCATAATCACCTTTTACCCTGGTGGGTTTGGAGGTTTGGGTGAGGCACTGTGAGCTAGCCAGGAGTCAGGACGGCAGCTACAAACTGCGTGGATAGACTCAATCTCCCACACTTTGTCGTTCTGCCTAAACATGCAGTCATATTACCAAAGTTGGAACCCCATAACACTAACACAATCTACAGCCCAAAAAGTGCATCCATATGAATGTTCTCAAGGGGAGTCTGCACTCCAGTCCACTGGTGAGATCCTTACCAGATTTTGCTCACAACAAAAACACTCTAAGGTGCCAAGGCCTACCTCCCATGATCCATGCATGTACTGTATGCAGATCATCAAACTGAAAGACTCCATATCTATAGACTAAACTGCAATTGCACCAGCTTCTAATAGTTGAGGAGTTCTTGTGCCTGTTGCATGAACTACTGCTGCTGCATTAGATGATCACTGTACACCTGCTTGGAAGAGGTCCTGTTGATGTAGAACAGCTGTATGGATGTCCTTCCAATACATCACCTCCAATCTACAACCCCGGTAGTGGGAAGTCTCCCAGCTACCCAATCCCTCAATGTATCTGACTGACCCTTTTCGGTGCACCCCAGCTTGGTTGGTTCACCATAGGGCTGTGTCTGGAAGGTGCAGGCTGAAAACAGGAAGCAATCAACTGTACTGGGCCTGCTGTCAACGTCCGGGAAAAACACTTCACACTATTGTTTCAATACTTTCCTGCATTTCCTGGAACAAAGCAAGCAGGCTCACAAACTTTGTTCATGCTGGATTTCTTCTAGCGGATTCTAAAGGAGGAGTGCCTATGGTTCCTATACTCTTAGATAAGCCTGAACAATACCTTGAAACAAATCTCCATGGGTGCTTCCCTCTCTGAATGTGACAATGCAACTATTCACATTCTCCTTTCAACTGTGGGCTTCCATCTATTTGACTAACAAATCTTACCTCCTGCAGTTCACCCAGCTTGTAGCGCTTACGGACTGAGTGAAAATAGTAACGGCAGTGTCTTTTTCAACCAGAGTGAATGAGACTTTGACACAGCCTGGCCTGATTCCGTACCATAGTCTTATTTCTTGAACTCTGATCAGGTTCTGAGACCGCAATCAGTCAACAACAGGGTAAAGCAAATGAACCATCCTTGGAGACCGGACGGACGTTGGTCCTTCTTTTAGCATTTTTGGCATCAATTGCCTACTTACCAGGACAAGTTGCTCCAATGCAGTTGGTTTTCGGAATCTATTCCTTCCTTACTGTAATTTGCCATGCTGACCTTTTGAGGGATTTTCCTGTTGCAGCCCACGTTACTTGTGATGGTCTGATATTTTACTCTATAGGCACTCTGCAAGGCTGGACAGACACCAGTCCTTCTGATGTTTAATTAACATCCTTTTTCCTTCCTATTTGGGTATGCTCGTCCTGTCTGATTGGTTGCCGTTACACGTTCCCCTGAAAACAGCCCAATTTTTGCATGTTTCTATCACCTTGCTTTGTACTGACTGAATTTCTTAAATTGTGAACTCCTCCGGAGTATCAATTGTTTCACCGTGGGAGGACTGCACCCCACACAGGCATTCCACAATTCACAATTGTTTTCTATACTTATTATGATTATATTGTCTATCTTACCTAGTATACTTGTGTAGCTTACAACATGACCAGCATTGGACATAATAAGTAGGTGTATTAGAGAATTGCTTTCTGATCACACTCTTCCTTGATTCAGTCATCCCAGTCCTGAATTGCTCAGAAAATACTGTTTCCTGGTCCTGATGATAAACGATTGACAGAGGAGTTAAAACTCCACTGAACACAATATGGCATTACATACTTTTGTAAATTAGCTACAAAGAGAAATGTACGTTTCTGGAGATTTTACCAATTATGTGTGCTCGGTTCATTAAAAATTGTTTCGTCTTTTTTACCATAATCGCGCACATTATATACGATTACTGTTTTGATTCACACATTTTCTCAGTTTACACGTGTCCTCTTTTATACACTGGGCACATATATATATATATAGTTTATCTTGTATATATTCAGGGGTTATTATGCTGAAATCTCATATAAATCCTTTTCATGCAACAATATGGCCATGTTTCAAAATCCTATTAATAAATTACATTTGTTGTACTTACTGTACACTGCTGGTACTGTGGAATATATATATATTCTGATTTATATTGCTACTTATATGTACATTTTGGGTTTAAGTGTTGCTCCAGTGGTATTCATACAACTGTATACAATAGGACAATATATAGAGCATGGTGTGAAGAGGAACATTTTCTGTGCTGTCCTGGGACTGTTGATCAGTAGATATGCAACACAAAAGGATGATGGACGGAGTGCTGAACAATGCACTCACTCACCCCCAGTCACAGATCTGGGTTTCATCTATCTTTCTTTTGCTCACCATGCCATCCCAGTTTGGACCCAGCCATATGCAAATCAGTCTTGACCTTGTCCCTCATGGGAACAATCCAGCCCGAACTGCCAAGCCATGTCCTCCCTGGACCGGAAACAAGCATCCTGGGACCGGTTTCAGGGTATCACCTTTCATCAGCCAGGCTAGCTTGAATCCAGTGGCATAGTGAGCATGGGACCCACGTCTGGGCATACCCTTCCCACTTAGGGCAACTTTAGCGACACAAAAGGATGATGGACGGAGTGCTGAACAATGCAAACACTCACCCCCAGTTACAGATCTGGGTTTAATCCATCATTAGTTTGCTCACCATGCCATCCATGTTTGGACCCAGCCATATGCAAATCAGTCTTGACCCTGTCAGTAGATATGGGCTCCTCTTGGGGGCACAGAATACTAGATGGAACCCTGAAATAGTTCCAGAAACAACATTAACGGACACAGCATATGGGACATTACCCTATAGCACAGGTGCCTAAAGAGGTTTGATGAAAAAATTATGTTTTCTTCTGGGGCTTCTCATTTGCAGATATGGGCTTTGCTGGGGTCAAAGACTGTACACAGCAGATTGTCAGGCAACCAGGTGCAGCCAAAATTATACTACGCCATGGCATTAGGCAAAAATGAAAACACTTAGTATACATCTGGGACTGGAAATCGACAAATGAAGACTTTCCAGGGGTTAGAGACAGCATTTTGGCATGCCGGGGACAAGACAAGCATATAACACTGACAGTTCTGAATTGCTTCTGCAAAGCCACAACAAATGACCACATAGATGCTCCTTGAATAAATTCTAGCCAGCTTGTCTGCAAGGTTACCATGGTTCCTAACAGGCTCCCACATTCAGTATGACCTCTATGTCAGATTAAGTCAACTGGTCTTGCTCGTTGTCTTTATGGCTAGGTGCCTACTCTGGTATACACAGTACATTTTCTCCTCTTCTACTGTAATGCACAGCAACAGGGATTTTCTGGAATCTAGGACTAGTTGATGTTAATATTGCTGATGTAGAGGGATTTTTAGAGCACGCTGCTACTCACAGAGTGTTCCGGTGCTGTGCAAAACCATAAGAGAGTAGAGGCACAGCTACTGAACAAACAGCCAGGTTTTAAGCTTTTTCCTGAATAAGCCTTCATTCTAAATCTGGTAAGTTCTAAAGGCAAATTGCTCCAGTTCATTGGTCCCAGGAAAGAGAAGGATCACCCACCCACCTTGCCAGCTTGACTGCAAGGTTATCATGGTTCCTAACAGGCTCCCACATTCAGTATGACCTCTATGTCAGATTAAGTCAACTGGTCTTGCTCGTTGTCTTTTTGGCTAGGTGCCTACTCTGGTATATACAGTACATTTTCTCCTCTTCTACTGTAATGCACATCAACAGGGATTTTCTGGAATCTAGGACTAGTTGATGTTAATATTGCTGATGTAGAGGGATTTTTAGAGCACGCTGCTACTCACAGAGTGTTCCGGTGCTATGCAAAACCATAAGAGAGTAGAGGCACAGCTACTGAACAAACAGCCAGGTTTTAAGCTTTTTCCTGAATAAGCCTTCATTCTAAATCTGGTAAGTTCTAAAGGCAAATTGCTCCAGATCATTGGTCCCAGGAAAGAGAAGGATCACCCACCCACCTTGGCCAAGTGAATCCTAGGGACAATAGCCCCAAATTATTGGCAGATTGCAGGTTTCAAGGAGGGGTAAAATAAGAAATCCTAGAGGACAGGTAGCCAGGTCCAGCATGGTAGAGCACTCTGTGCATCAGGAGAGAGGTCTTGAATAGGATCCACTTATTCACATGAAATCAATATAGGCTTTGTAAGCGATATGCTCCCTTCTAGGAAGGCTAAAAGCAAGCATTGCAGCAGCATTCTATACCATCTGTAATTACCTCAGCATGTTCTGCAGGAGGCCAGCATAAAGAGATTTGGCATAGTCCAGCCTAGACATCACTAAGACCAAAATTACAGTAATTTTATCTGTACCAAAAAAAAAAGTGCAAACATGTCTTCACCATGCACAGCATGCCAAAGCACACACCAACCATATAGCTGATACAAGTATGGATAGACAAAGTTTTGTCAAATTTGACCCCCACGTTTTTAACATCTTCTGCTTGCATATTGGGTGGAGTGGAACCTTCTGCCCAATGCACTTCCAGATTAAGATCAAAGTTGCGACCTATGTTGAGAATCTCAGTTTTTTCAGTGTTTCAATTTCAATTCACTGAGGCACATCCAGTTTTGAGGTAGAAGGAAACATCAACAAGCACAGTACTTTTCCTGACTAGGTTCTGTAAAGAGTTTCCTTCAGAAGTCTAGAAGTAGTATTGTCACTGGCTGAAAGAGACCAGAAGTTGCCCCTCTTCCAACACAGTGGTGGGAATCCAGGTGACACAAAGCAGAAGTATTTTTAATTTAATATACTCTGTCAATTAGGATGGACTGTCTCTTCATGGGCTTTAAAAAATAGGAGTAGACTGGTATCAATTGGTCAACCTAGAAGGATTAACCTCAAACTTAAACCAGTGATTCAGTCAAGGTCCTAGATTGCAAAGTGAAATCCAAAGCGACCCAGGAAGAAGGAAGGGCAGCTCTAATACTGTGGCAGGCAAAAACTGCCTGGTAGGAAGATGAGGTAGGTTCTCCAAGCCCACCAGATACCTATAGAATTTCAGGGCAAGATCTCATTGACAATGTACATGATGTTTGCCATGTCCACTCAGGTGGACAAGTACAAAACATGAACTACACTCTGAACATTAAAAGTCACAGAGGGTAGAAAAAACCCTAGTCATGCCCTCTGCTATTTTTCAGATCCAGGATGTTCTAAAGTGGGTGCCTGGAGATCCCACATTTATGCTTGGTACAAGCTAGTGGGCGACAATGATTCCTGGGCATGCCCTAAACAATGGGACCAAAGTTAATGGAGACAACCCTACCCATTTTGGGCATTTTCAAGATGGCAGAAATCTTTGGCCACACTAAACTTAGCCACTGATGGCAAGTGGTGTCTGTCAGGAATTTACTACAGTAATTCATGTGTCCTCCCACATCTAACACTAAAATTCAGTTTGGTGCACTTACTACTCCGCCCAATAAACCGATACCTGGCAAGTAGGATTTGAACTTCAATCAGGATTTGACATTGTAATGTCAAATAGAGGCCCACTGTGACTGAAGCTTGCGTGGGTCGAATGGGGTGGGGGAGGGAGAAGGGGGGAAGAAGTCTACAAAGGAAGGGCCCTGCCCAGGTGTCAACTAACATTTAGGCTTTAGGCAGGGAAAAGGTAACTTTCAAAACTACCTTTTCTTTAATATTTATCAAAAATCTGACTTAATGACTATTACAAATAGTTGTTTAATAATTTTTCTAACCAGTTTCTGAAATAAGCATTATTAAATGTAATAAAGTAGCAAAGCGTTTGAGTGCTAGTCACTGTAAAGGGATTAACAATACATTTCTCCATGCTTAATTGTAAATACCATGCACTCTGCCTTGTGGGCAAAAAGGTCTACATCGGGGCAACTCATAAATACTTAAAAGGAATGTTTTAACCTATTAAACAAGGTTATTTGACATGTTGAATTTGCAATATAAAACTGCAACATCCTGGCTACTAATGGTAGGCCTGTAGTCATGTTTGTGCTGTAACTGTAGCAGGCGGCATAATAAGTACTGCAGTCCACTAGTGGCATTTGACTTACAGGCCCTCAGTACACTATGTACTATATACTAGGGACTTACAGTTAAGTTAAATATGCCAACAAAGGGTATGCTAATTTCACTACGTTAAAAGTGGGAGCCTAGGTGTCGTAGTTTGACTCTTGCTATAGGCAACACTGCTGGTTTAAGGATGACAGTACTTATGTTTGTAGGCAACTATGCCAGTCCTACAACAAGTCGCAACTGTTGTCCCAACCCTCCCGGCTCACAAGCAGCACCTCACCAAAAACCCACACAGTAAAAGGTGATTTGTGGCAGCCTTTACGCATGGACTCAAGAGTGCAACATCTCGGGAGTGTCACGGAGATGACCCCTTTCTCACATGAACAACATGTCTCAGTCAAACTCACAGGCAATGAAGGAGATGCAGTAACATTTTCAATAGGTTTTATGAACAAAACTGCCATCTAAGGTAAGTTGCATGGGCTGCAATGATAAGGATGATGAATACAGCAAGAAACAGAATAGTGAGCACGATAGTCATTAATACAAAGACCCCACCATCTTGCAATACCATAAAAAGACATAAGATATTAAATATATCCTAATACCCTAGCATGATGAACCTATTCTCTAACCTAAAGAGAGCTAGGTGTGTTAAACCTAATCTGCCAATGCCATGTCTATGAGAAGAGCCCCTCAACCCTTGTTACTTTGGAATGAAGTCTCTAGCTCAGACTCCGTAGGGGCACAAAGACTGGGTCAGTATCAAGGCGGCGTGCAGCATGGATAGCAATTGATGGCATCTGGTAGGAATCCCTCTGACTATCTGTCTATGTGAGGTGCATTTATACAGATTTGCTCAGACTCCTGACGTAGGGTTGTTCCCAAACAATAAATAAAAAGTCATGCTTGGGGCGGCAATTACAAACAATTCCTCGAAAGCACAAAGTGGGAAAGTACCTACTGTGAATACCTACATCTTATCTATCTTCTGGCGCGGATAGTGACGCCTTAACAGAGTGGCACTGACCGCTGGAAACTAAAACATTGTCCGAACTAAAAACAATGCAGCCATCTCGGAAAGATATAATTAAATAATTGTGCTAAAACAGAGCAAGCTACATAGGGTAAAAGTCACTGGGTAACAGGGGCACAGGTCTGCAAGCCAGAAGGCTACGTTAACTCCTGCTTCCCATTAAAACTAGATAGGATTCACTACACAGGCACGTCAACAATGGTTAGCAGGACTAAAGTGCAGATAGTTCTACAACCAGAAAAACCATATGGTGCACCAAAAGGCAAAAATATCTATGGCGACCCTGCAAAAAGCACAAATTCCTACACTACCCATCTAGGTCTGGTATATATATATATCTCACAAAAAACCTTATGTTTGATCCATTACGGGATGCTCACTCACTTAGAAAAAGGTGATCCCAAAAGACATAAGGGAACTCAAATTCTTGGTGAGCATGTTCTTATTATGAAGGAGTGCACAGAAGGCCCTGGGTGAGGTCCATATTGTGTAAGTTGCCGAACAGGCGGCAACTATTTAGTGACAGCCCCTCCCCATCATGGTGGGCTCTTGGAGAAACATGGAATGATTCATGTCTCCCACCACCACTATCTAAAGTATGGGACAGGGGTGCACATGTGCACACCCTTTAAGTATACAGGTGACAGGCAGGTGAGTTTTGAGCAAGGACACACTATAGCTGTGCTTCTAAAAGAGGTTCTGAGAGCTAAATAAAACCAGAAAACAGGGAATTTTGATTCAATGCTCCACACTTGGGACTACCCTAATGCTGCCCCAATTTAGGAAAGTGTTGAAGATCCACCACTTTAAAGAACACTACATCACAAAGAATTAGCCATCCACAACTCAGCTTCCTACAATACATCTAACCTTTTCTTTAACCAGGTACAGTGCTCTGATGTATTTTGGCTAGGTTTGTGCTATAGAAATACCATATGCATACATCCATACAAAAGCAACAGCAAAACCTCCTTCCCAAACATGTTAAGCTTGATAATGAAATGTACCTGGTCATTTGAAGAATAAATAATAGACCCAAGCCAAAGAAGGCCCCATGAGTTCTCTCTTCTGCACAGGTGAAGGAGCATCATCTAGACAGCCGATTTAGGTACAAGGGAGTGTGTTTCTGTTCGTCATGCCTAGGGTGAACACTTCTATTTTAGATTTATTTGAGTAATGGAAATTGATGTTCACTCTGTGGAAAATGTGGCTGAGCAATGGCTCTCTCAATACATGTGCTCCATCAGCCACAAGTAGATGGGAGTCATTTACGTTCTTTTGTTTAGTATGAGTTGGGCAGGAGTGAATTCCGCAAACTTATCACGTAACTTAGTGGTTAGCAATTCCCACTTGACCACCTCACTGCTGCTTGTGGCTTCCAGTTCGACTACCAGTTCCACTGATGTATGGGATAAGTGCTCTGTTTGAGCACATTTGACCTGTTTGCGGTTTATAGTGTAGGTGGTATTAAAGGGGGGGTCTTGTTCTGTCTGAGTTTGGGACCGTCAATGAAAGGGCTAGCTCTTGTGGGGGGGGTGGTCTCTCTCGTCCCTGTCCCCTAGGTGACAGGTGCTGACTTGTTCAAACAATGAAAGAGAGACAAAAGAGTAGTCAATCGTTGCAGAGGTGATTGTTGAGAAGTATGAGGTGGCTGTTGGGGAGTCGTCCTGGAATCTTCAGTTCAGGGCTCTCAGTTGTAGTTGTTCCAGGCCTTTAAGTAGCGCCCTACTTGTTTTTGTGGGTCGCCCGTGCTTATTTCCCTTGTATTGGTATTCCCCAGGTGGTGGAAAGAGCAACTGCAGCTTCATCAGTGGAGGCTTCAAGTCGGTGCAGATTGAAGTTACTTGAGAGGATGATGTTTGCAGTTTAGGCTATTTCTCCACTGCTTATGTAGTTCTCAAGCTGATCCACCGGCTGAGTGGCGTCTGGATTTAAGCTTAGGATGGATGTAAATATTAATAATGACCACCTCTGCTCTGGGCGTATTCTCAGTTGTAGTAATTTTGTCAGTGTTGACAAAAGGTAGGTTGGAGACAAGGGAGGTGGCTTTTTCATTGACATAACTAGGGAGACATATGGGGCAAGGCCACCCTGCGCAGATGACTGTACCACGTCTTCATAGTTGCTGGTGTTAAAAAATAAATAAAAAAAAACATATAGCCCTGCAGGTGGAAAGGTTCATCTAGCCATGTTCCTTGCATCAGTATGAGGAAGGCTTGATGTGAGGTTTTAGCAAGGAGGCCATTCACATTCCATGAGCAAAGATGAAGAATGGCCTTAGTTGGTGAGGCGCCCCTTCTTTTATGCAGCTTTTGTCACCCGGTACGGTTACAATTGTTAATTGTTCTAGAGATCCACCTTAGCTCCTTGTTAAGGTGTTGAAGGTCTATTGGAATTGGGCAGCTCCCAGAGCTTCAGAGGTGGTAACTGTTGTGGATGTTAAGTTCCACAGTGAGCATCCCAGGGCATTCTTGAGTACGGAACAGGTTTGTTTGATCAGAGGCTCTGTTTTTATATCAGGGCCAGTCGTTAGTAGAGGGAGCGGATACCCAACATCGTGGTGCTTGGTGATTGTTATACCCCATTGCTCAAAGATAGCTCTTGCCGCAAAAATTGTTTGGGCCTTTAGGCTTGACCTCCATATTGCCCTAGTCACTTCATGTGCTGAAGATGCGGCTGGGCGAGTGAGGTCCGCTGTGCACAGGCCAACAGTGGTTGGAATTTGTGGTAACATACAAAGGATATTACCCCTGTTCAAGATGCCACCTGTGCCTCTTGATTTATAGTGCAGCCATAATATGAGTATATTGGTGTCTAAATGCTCAGGGAGTGTCTCCGGTTCTTGCAGTGATTGACTAAATACTTTGCCCATGTTCTGGTTTTAGAGGTTGTTTCGCACATGCCAGCTGTCAGCCACTTGTGTATCTTGTTTGGGACTGTTTCGATTACAGGTCGCGTTCTGAGATCTTCCCTTAGGAAGAGAAGGGTTGATTTGTGAGGATTCCTGCAGCAGGGTGGCTATGAGGTCCAGTGAGTCCTCGCATGCAAGTGGATTGTGGGCTTCATAGGAAGGAGTCTCTACAATTTGCGCGACCTGTGCTGTTTTGACTGTAGGGATGTTGCCCACCCGTTCTTCGGACAGTTAACTCCAGTCACTGCAGTTTTGACTGTAGCTGTGCTGATGTTGAGGGGAGACACCCCTTCTCCAGGCTTGCTTTAAGTTGATGCTTGTTCTTTCCGGATGGGCCATGTTGAACAGGCCTTTTGGGCTGTAGTTACGGCAGGCACTGGGACAAGATCTGTGTTAGTCATGCCCCCCGGTGGGTAGCTGCATTCGTGCAGGTCTGCTCTGTGTTGGCTATTAGTTCCTTATTAGGGGATTTTTTTATGTTAGAGTTCCCCTTTGACCCAGGGATCGATGGGGGACGTTAATCAGGTGGTGAGTACTTTTTATATTTATTTTCTTTTTGTGCTCTCATAGATCAGCACTGTTGATTTCACATTGTAAAGAGTATGCATTTTCATGAATTCATAATGCAACACAGGAAGTGGACAACAATTTTCTTACTCTTCCACAAGAGACTAGCTTGCCAATTGTCCCAATTCTTTGAACTATAGCTTTAGTAGATGAAATTCCATGTTGTCTCCCGTCCAGACTGTAATTCATATAAAGCCTGCTACGATCTTAATGTAAAATTCAAGCTGCATATTTCAATATACATCTAGGCATGTGATTGTAAACATGACATTTATACAACTTTGTATTCAATGAACAAGCAACAATATGTAGATTATTCCAAAGTAACTTTAAACAACAAACCTAAAACTACTCAGAGTTTACAATATATGCATCCAATATGACGACACACAGTAGTAAAGTTAATAGGTATGACCATGGCAAGATGGTGTAACGGTTACTGCTGTTTATTTAAACCATACCTTCATAAATATAAAGAAAAAATAGGCATTATCAAAGCCAATAGCTTTGACCTTGGAAGGTTGTCACTTTTGTATTCCAAGCATATACCATGAAAAGAAAACATGCCACTGCCTAAATGACGAGCCAAATGCTTGTAATAAAGTTTTAAATCAAACAAAATGCATACAATTTAAGTAGCAACAAAAACAAGGTGATGGATAGAATGCCTGAATTAGTTTCTTGCATTTGCTAAGAAGTTCAGGCTGCAGTGTTCTTATTGGAGCAGGGTCAAAGTGTATTTGCGTATAGCTGGGTCCAAACTGATGTGGCATGGTGGGCAAAAAACGGTGACCTGGCACGTGACACGAGTAATTACTAGTGGCTCAGATTAAATCATGCATTCTATCCATCACTTTTCTGCACAATTCAGTGTGACACCCTAAGTAGGACTGGTATGCACATATGTGGGTCCTGTGCATACTGTGACACTGTAACCAGACTAAAAAGTCATGATCTAGGCAAAACCGGGCTTGGGTTGCTTGTATTCTGCTTCAGGGAGCAACTGACCTGGAGGTTTGGGCTGGTCTGTTCTTACTGGAGCAGGGACAAGACTGATTTGCATATGGCTGGGTCCGAATTTGGACTGTCGCGGCGTGCCAAAAAACAATGGTCTGGGAAGTAGTTCAGAGTAATTACCAGTGGCTGAGATTAATTCAAGCATTTCATCCATCAATTTTTTTTTATACTTCAGTATAATTTAAGTAGGGCAGTAAGGGTGCTTCGTAGCATGCAAGTGTTGTGAGAACCTTTAAGACCCAGGTTAGCCACCCCTTTTTAAGCTTAGTTTTATAGTTTGTTTGACTCATATTTTAGTCATTTTGATAAGGCTGCTTTTTAGTGATGGCTTATACGCTTTTTATTCCAGGAAAGCAAGGAACACGCTTCTCACTTAGTTAGCCTTTGCACAACATATAATCAGTACTTTCTGTCCAAGGCTATAGAACACGATATACGAAAGGTTAACTTGTGTTGTCCATTCAGGATACAGATTCTATCACTTATACACAGCATTGCAACAGAAATGTATTTCCAATGTAGTATGGTTTATTGTATAAACGATGCAGTGACCCAAGGAGAGCAGAGGGCATTCCGGCCACAACTATCCTGGAACGCATGCTTTGAGATCTGCAGCTCAGCTGCGGCTGATCTGCCAGCTCCCTAAGTTGATTGCCATCTACACCACAGGCTGATTTCTGACACTCTTTCCAGGTATGGGACTGGGGCTAATCCCTGACATCCAGCCAGGCAGAGGTTTATAACTGCTATACTCTCAGAACAGAAATAGGATTAGGTAGGAGCCTCTAGTAAATGATTGAAAACTTATTTCACATCTTTTGTCTTTCTTTGGCATGCATGAGTAGTAGTACAAAAGGTGTACAATCTGTTTCCACAGCTTTCCTGGAGAGTCAGAGGTTCATTCTTAGGTTGCCATAATCACCTATTACCGCGGTGGGTTTGGAGGTTTGGGTGAGGCACTGTGAGCTAGCCAGGAGTTAAACCGTCAGTTACTAGCTGCATGGGCAGACTCAGTCTCCAACACTTTGCCGTTCTGCTGTCCTAAACATGCAGTCCTATTACCAAAGTAGGAACTGCATGACACAAGTGTGCTTGAGGAGTAGAAACAATTCTACTGTTAATGCAGTTATTAAGTGTAAATGCTCTGAGAGCTACCAGTCATTCAGGCTTTTGATAACAGCATGTGCTGACAAGCAGCTGTACAACTGCACAAATGCAGCTGCAGGCTTGTGCAGGGCAGCTTACATCTCTACAGCCCTTCCCTTCATCACCGCCTGGCAATTGGGTCCCAGCCCTAGCCCGTGTTGAACCTTTGGTCATTCTGGAACCACTGTCCTACCCTAATGGCCCGAGTTGCTAAGCAATGCTTTAATTTTGCTTGTGCGCTACCAAGATGCTGCTAGCACCATCTGGGGGTAAGTGCACATTGGAGGGACACATTAGGTTCCAATAAAGTAATATTGTGTGTGACACACAAAAATCTGGCAAGAACTGCCCATCATTTTCTGTTGTATTATCATATGCTCCTTTTACAATCCATTTTTCCCCATTACTGAACCATTTCGATAGTAGTGATGATAAGTTCAAGTTAATCCTATTTGCATATATATAGTCATTACTTTGAACTTCTGGAATATAGTGTATACTGAATGCTGCTCCTCTACTGGCTCAGCCCCATCAAAACAGCTGTGACAGCTAGCACTGTGCATTCTTTCAGGGTATTGGCCTTTCACTCGAATCACCCACCCTATAAAATGTTTCTCACTTATGATGGGCCTGTGACTGAGCAATGACTAATAACAGAGCTGTTTCAAAGGGTGATGTGCAAGACGACTTAACATAGCACATCAGGAGTTCACCACAGGCCAACAAACTGAGTGTACACTACTAAAACTATTGATTTAGCTTGTTAAAGGCCATGGAAGTGTCATTCAGGTTTTGGGTTAAAAGACAATTCAGTGTGACATTCATGCTCCCTGGCCAATTATTTTGGCTATCATAATCAAAGGTTGTCACATGGTAGGGATAGTCAATATTGAAGATAGTTCAGCAGCATGCAGAAATAACATATCAAAATGTTAGTTAAAGAAAAATCTATTGAAAAAGATCAGAAGAACTGTCTGTGTCGATTACAGTGGGACCACCTGAAGTACACGGATTATAGAATACTCCCCCAACAGTATTTAAAAGGTATCAAAGTTAGTAATAAAAAGAAGGACTTGACAAAGTGCCAAACCTTTTTATGGTTCAAATTTATTTTATTGCTTTTAAGGAAAACAAAGCTACATGAAACAGAGGGTCTTGCGTAGCATTCCCCTCTCATGCAGTATAATTGGGCAAAAATATAACACAAACAAGCATTCCCCTCTCTTCCTCCCCTTTCCATCCCTGTTATTACTCACTTTGCAATAGCGTTGCTATCCTGCATGATATATCTATTGCTCATCCAGGGGTAGGCCTTCCTTCCTTTGTGCTGTCATCTGTCTCCTTCAAACACAGTATATAGAGTTACATGGGGCACATCAATTCACAGAATTCAGTAGAGAGCAGTGCAATGTAAGGTCTCCATAGGTTTCGATAGACGTCTGATTGGGATGGTAATACTAGGGTCTGACGCTCCATTCCCTATATCCGCCACATCTTGTGTAGGCAAGCCATGTGCGTAGGAAGCTTCTCAGTACCCCAATGAGAGAGAGAACAGCTGAAGCACTGCTCCTATTGCCAGACCAATGTATCACCCCCTCCCGGATTTGAGTGGAAAAGTCAGTGGGTTGGGGAGACCCAGGATAATTTAAGCTGGAAAATGTGGTAGCTTTGGGCCCAATTGGATATTGGTGGACAGGTTACTCCATCACAACAGTGTGGATATCCCGTCCGCCGAAATCTAAATCTTATACGACATAATGGGATTTAGATTTCAGCGGAAGGGGTATCTGTGACCGAATAACCTGTCCGACAATATCCAAATCAGGCCCTTTGTGTCAAGATACTAGGCAATGTCAGCTTACACCACCTCTCAGTAGTGCTTGAGCTTCGGAAAGTCACAGAGGAGGTGAAGCAATGCACTGGGAGCCCCACATCCTCTCCACTCTGCACTATGGCTGGTATTGCCCCTGTGAAGCCAAACAGGAGAAAGGTGCCAAATAGCTGCGATCTAAACAGCGGTCTCTACGCTTGCGATGTTGCGCACTGTGTATTTCACCCTATAGTATATCTCGTCCCACTCCTTCTGTGTCAGAGTCCACCCTAAGTTCCTGTTCCCATAATTTATGCCCGGAGGTTTTGTCTTTGGCAGGCGTGTGGTGTAAGAAAGTGCATAATATAGTGATGAGGTGTCTGTCAGTGTCCTTAGAGAGCAACCACTTCCCAAAGGGAATGATTGGGCCATGAGCACCATTTGTATGTTTGGATGGGTGCATGTATCATAGGCTTTCTGTGTCTGCTAGCCCACAACCCATCCTTGACAGTCAAAAGAAAGGGGCCCATCGGTATCAAACAGGTGGCCCACTGACCGGCAGCCTGCCAAGCTGTGAATGCAGTGGGGTCAAGTTCCAGGGTAACCTCGGAGTTGTTAAGTATGGGTGTCAGTGGCGATGGGAAGGAGGTCAGTCCGCTTTGGGTAGCTACCTGGTCCAAGACACCAAGCATGGCTCTGGTATTAAAGAAGGAGTATAAGCCCCACGCCCTCTGCCTTTTGAGCAAGAAGGGCACCTTCCAAAGATGACTGCCTGCTACCACCCTGTCCAGGAAGAACCAATGCTTCCCCGATTCTGCACGACTCCACTCCACGAGAAAGAGGAGCTGTGCAGCTTGATGATAGCACCAGAGGTTAGGGATCCCCACGCCCCGTTCTCTGACTAGCCGATAGGCTTCTCACAACTCATACATGACCTCTCGCCTTCCGGTACGAAATGGTTGACATCTTTCTGCTAGGCTTGTAGTATACCTACTGGGGGTGCTAACGGTAGGGCTTGGAACAAAAAAAGCGCTTGTGGCAGAATGGTCATTTTGAGCACAAGACCCGTCCCAGCCATGAGAGGCACAAGTATTTCCATTGGGTGAGATTGTTGCAGATGTGCCTGAATAAGACTTAGTAGTTAATGACTACAGTATCCCTCAGTGTAGCGGCAATCTGAACCCCCAAGTAGTATACGGAGGTGTCCACCCCAAGAGTGGGTATCTGTTTGTTAGTTGGGTCAGCCCCCCCAGGGGGATTCGAGAGGTTAAGAGCCTATGGCTTGGGAAGTTTAATGTGAAAGCCTGCGGCCTCTTCAAATTTTACGAATTCTTGAAAAAAAAAAAAGCCGGTAGGGCCTTCAGCTGGTCTTCTAATGCCCCTATTACATCATCAGCATAGAAGATGACGTTATGCTCCTCATTCCTGAAAGGCTCCACAATGATGAGTAAATTATCTTGTACTCTGTGTCATTGGCTACATATACAGAGCAAACAGAAGGAGTGACTGCGGACACCCCTGTACAGTCCCCCTGTTGATAGGAAAGGGAGCGGAGGCCATGTAATTAACTTGTATGGTCATTCGCAGAGCTCCGAAGTTGCTAAGAGTCCAGGCTCAGAATCTGTCTCCAATGCCCAAGTGGGCCATCTCCACTTCCCGATAATGCCAATGCATCTGATTGTATGTTTTTTTAGCATTGAAAGCTAGGAGCATTGTCTCCTTGCACAAATGCGCAGCCTTATCCACTAAGTGCAGGATAGGCTTTGCGCTGTCATCATACTGGTGGCGCGGTATGAATTCCGACTGATCAGGATACTCAAGACCTGCCATGTAAGGTGCCAATCCCGCGGGTATGACGCTAGTAAATAGCTTTGCATCCACATCTATAAGCAAGATGGGCTTATAGAAACTGCACTGCTTCCTGTCTTTCCCTGGTTTGGGGATGACCGTAATTGAAGCCTCAAGCACAGAGGGCGGCAAAGTGAGAATAGGGGCGAGAATCTGGCAAAAATGCTTGTAAAAGAGGGCAGGGAACCCATTTGGGTCAGGGGATTTAAGCAATTTCTGGCAAGCTATGGCAGTCACAACCTCTTCAATGCGTATGGGATAGTCCAGAATGGCAGTCTGTTGGCGCATAAGCCGGGGTGTATTTGCGCCGCAAAGGTAATCCTGTGACGCCACTGGTGTCAAGTCTTGTGCCTCATATAGGGACATGTAATATCCCTGGAAGGATGCCACTAAAGGTACATCTCCATTTATTTCTGTGCCAGTCAGAAGGAGTATTGTGTCCACCCTCTCCAATTGTCGCTTGGCCCGTAGTCTGTTGCCCAACAGCTTTCCACATTTATCTCCCCCAATGTAGAAGGAGTGCTGGAGGTGAGACACTGCATTTCCTGCTTTATCCAAGTCTAAGCTGTTAAACTGCACACAGGAAAACTCAAGTTGCAGCTATATTTGGTGGGCCCCTGTTCGTTTGTGAATATACTCTAGTTCCTTCACTTTCCGCTCAACCTCGTCTCTTCTCTTTACATGCCTTGTTGTCGACAGCAGAGGGAGGGATGAATTCACTTTGGACAACTGTCTCAAGGATTCCCATAGCGTGACAAAAGTGTTTTCCAGCTGGTAGTTTATCTCGAGAATATCTTCAACAACCTGAGCAACACGGCTGAGTGTCTCTGGATGATGTAGCTGGTTTTCCCTCAGGTGCCATGGATGGAAGGATCGTCATAGGGTGGCACTCGAAGAGTGAGAGTTAGAGGGGAATGGTCAGATAAACTCTGTGGTTCGATCTCAACTGCTGTGACCTGTGCCTCTATGGATTTGCTAAGCTAACAGTCGCCCCTTCAATTCCACAATTTGTCATCTGACTGTGCCTTTGAAGGAACACACTTTAAGGATGGTGACCCCCACCAATGTCTTGGTAGAATTACAGGAGATATATTCTCACCAGAAATGGCATGACTTCAGTCTATGCCAGTCTCCTGCTTGTAAAAATGTCTCTTACAGGAGGAAAATATCATCCTGGCCCAAGATAAGATTGCTTTGCGTTTAATTGAGCTGTTTAGCCTTTTCACTTTTAAGGTGATTTTCTTCAGATCAGAGTGCAGGGGCATGGGAGAATGTTGATGCATCCTGCTGTGGGCAGTGTTGTGACAGAACAGAACTATGTGTCTGAGGTCCCACTACCTCTGGCCCTTGGTATGGGAAGGAGCTGGCTGACTTAGTTCCACCCGTCAAGAAGTGAGTGAGTACCCCTCCCAAAAGCCCCTATAAAACCCAATCTGACAACAAAATCAAAACTTTGACCAAACAATTTCTCCTTGTGCCTGTGGTAACCGGCTAAGTCCCATGGGGCACCTGGGTAACTATCCCTCGAGATTGCCTCCAACCACATGAGACTATGCTGCCTGCCGCCCACCACCCCACCCAGGATGCAGACAGTAGTCACTGTCAATGCAATGAGATCATGGTGGTCCTGGCCCGTGATAAACGAAGGCCAAATCATGTTTCTCCACTTTACCTGCTAGTCTGTCAAGCACTGCGCGCCACTCCATCACCATGATGGCAGGATCCGGTCCATGGCCCCGCAAAGTGGTTTGGACTCTTTCCCACTGGTTGTGGCATCATTCCCTGGGCATGCTAGGACAACTCTCAAAACAGCAAAGAACTCTTCATCATCATTAAAGAGCTAGCCAAACCCAAAGCCAGCAAAATAGACCCCCCACACACACACACACAGCCCCTATGTTACGCCCTCTCAAACCACTTCCACCACAAAATCCTAGACATCCACAACAGCTTCATACCACACACACCCACCACACATACCCCTCACTCACCCAACTCAACCCCCACCACACTCACCACCTGGGCCCCCACCACACACGAAGAAACTGAAATAACCATCAACTCCATCCACTCCGGACCCCCCTCTGACCTCTGTCCACATCGCATCTACAACTAAGCCAGCCCAATCATCGCCCCCATACTCCGCGACATAATCAACTCCTCTTTCGACTCTGCCACCTACCCAGACCCCTGGAAGCACACAGAAATCACCGCTCTCCTAAAAAAACAAAAAAAACAAAGCCGACCCGGAGATCCTCTCCAACTATCGCCCCATCTCCATCCTCCCTTTCCCCACCAAAGTTGCCGAGAATCTAGTCAACGCCCGCCTCTTCCACTTCCTTGATGAAAACAACACTCTTGACCCCTCACAATCCGGGTTCTGCAAGAACCACAGCACGGAAACCACCCTCATCGCATGCACTGATGACATCAGGACCAAAATCGACAAAGGCAAGACCATCGCACTCATCCTCCTAGACCTCTCCGCAGCCTTTGACACTGTCTGCCACTACACACTCCGCACAAGCCTCCACAACATAGGAATTCGCCACAAAGCCTTAGACTGGCTCACCTCCTTCCTCACCGACCGGACCCAGAGAGTCCACCTTCCACCTTTCCACTCCACCGCTACCAAGATCATCTGTGGAGTCCCCCAAGGGTCCTCCCTCAGCCCCACACTCTTCAATATTTACATTATCCCCCAAGCCAACATGTTCAGACCAACGGAATCACCATCCTCTCCTACGCACATGACACTCAACTCATCCTCTCCCGCACCCGCAACCCCACCACCGCCAAAACCAACCTACATGCTGCCCTCCTCGACACCGCCAACTGGATGACAACTAACCACCTCAAGCTTAACTCCGACAAAACCGAGATCACCTCCTTCCGCCCCAACAAAACCATATGGGACGACTCCTGGTGGCCCACTGCCCTAGGCCCCGCACCCACCCCCGCAAGCCATGCACGCAACCTCGGCATCATCCTGGACCCCTCCCTCTCCATGACACAACAAATCAATGCACTAACTTCCTTCTGCTTCCACACACTCCGCACTCAAAAAAAAAAATCCTTCAAATGGATTCCCCCAGAGACCTGGAAGACAGTCACCCATGTACTCATCAGCAGGAGACTTGACTACGGTAACGCCCTCTACGCCGGCACCACACTCAAACTCTAAGGCAAACTCAAACTCCAGAGAATCCAGAACACAGCCGCACGCCTCGTCCTTGGCCTCCCCTGCCACGAACGAATCTCACCACACCTCAAATATCTTCACTTGCTCCCCATAGACAAGAGAATCACTTTCAAGGTCCTCATTCACGCACAAAAATCCCTCCACAACACCGGCCCGACCTACCTCAACGAAAGAGTGAACTTCCACACTCCCACCCGCAACCTCCGATCAGCCGACCTCGCACTAGCTAAAGTCCCCTGCATCCATCGAACCACCACAGGAGGCAGAGCCTTCTCCTACCTCGCCCCCACAACCTGGAACTCCCTCGCTACCAACCTCCGCAAAACCAAAGACCGCCTACTCTTCAGAAAAAACCTCAAGACATGGCTGTTCGAACAGTAACCGCCCCTAACCCCCCCACACTAGCGCCTTGAGACCTTCACGGGTGAGTAGCACGCTCTATAAATCTTTTTGATTGATTTATTGATTGTAGTGAACTCTCTTTGTTGCAGTCTGGGAGATATAGGAAGCAGTAGGCTCCCTCAAGGAAGTAAGTTGGTGTAGTTTGTCATTCCAGTAGAAAATGAGGCAGTATGACTGTCCTCAATTGTATAGATGTCTGTGCTCTGGAGAAAGGTAGAGATAGGTCAAAAGTCTCTGTCTCTGCAGACTCACCGCTGATAGGTATTGCTATAACTTTAGGGGATGGCCTCTGAACTGGACAGTTTGTGCACCACATGCTTTGCGTATGATGGAATCTTCTAACTGGAAATCATGGCTATTGACGAGCATGTCTGGCGTGCTGGCTCCTGACGCCATAGGGAGGCTGATCCTATGTACCCTGTACAATTATACCTCTGTTTCATCTTGTGCACCAAGTATCTGCAGGAGGAGAGCCTTCACATAGGCCACGATGTCCGCGCCTTCAGCCATGACGGGTGCACCACGGATGCAGCTATTATTCCTGTGGGAGCGATTTTCAAGATTCTTGATATGTGCTTGCAGGCTCACATGTGGTTCACGCAGTCAGATAATTTAATGTTGCAACAGCTCAATCTCCTAGCCGCAACCAGTTTCATGATCCTCGAGGGTGGACACCCTGTTGCCCACGTCTGCCAGATCCCGCTTGACTTCCTTGAGATCCTGGCTCAGCTCTTTCCTTACTGCTTGAATGTCCTCATGGAGAGACACAAAGAGAGCTTTGTTGAAGGATCTTGTTATTGGGGCTGCCTCATTGCCCCTTTCTCCAACTGAAGCATGTTGCTGTGTCTGCGAGTCCTCCTCAGCTGTGACCCCAGATAACAATGTAAGAATCTCCTTAGGTGAGTGTTCCTTCTTGCTCCTGGCTGCTGACATACTGAATGCTTTGTTGTTTGCAATTAGGTCGCTGTCGCTTGTTGTCACCAGTTGGGCCCCTAGCGTCAAGCCCTATGTAGGTTCTGCCCTTGGTGAGCCGTCAGCACGTTTGCGCGTTGAATGCCACAGTATTTCCCAAAGGGCAAGGTAACTGCGAGGGAGCTGCTACTGAACTTCAAGTTCTTGTGCCTGCTAGAGCCTCTCGTGGGAGGTGAGGGGGAAAACACGAAGGAGGTAAGCAAGTTTTCAGGGTACGTGCAATAGGGAGAGGGATTATCTGGTTTGCGGATTCTGGAGGGGCAGTGTTGCAGGAACCCAAGTTGCACTTGCTGTCTGGCCTCAGAATGTTTATGGAGGGCCTCTCAGCTTGCAGCAAGAGGGTGCACCGCTATCCCTGTTACTCTTACCTTCCCCTCACTAGACAGACCTCTCCACGGGAGGGGGCGCAGCAGATCCTCGCAACCTTTCCTGCAGCAGGGGCGTAATACTCCTCCTAGTCTCAGCTCCTAGGCATACAAGGTGTCTCCCTTGAAAGTGTGGGCGGCAGCACCCACGGCCTGTATCGTCTCAGGCTCCCCAGCCTGTGGGCTGGCCCTGTAGAATTAGGAACCTAGTCCTCGTGCCCTAGGTTGCTCTGCCCTCTGCAGTGTATCAGGCCAGATCAGCCTCCGAGCCGCCCTCCCTCACCGTCTCCTTTGGAGTTCTGAAGGCCTGCCGGAGTGTTCAGTTCTCCATCGGCTCTTCAGCACACCTGCTGGATGTGGATGTATGCAACAGAACTCCTCTCTCATGTCATGGGCGTCCCTGCCAGCACCACACCACTGGCGGTGCCTCACTATCACAGTAGCCGCAATCGGCGCAATGCCACTCTCAGGTGTTCTCGGAATGCAGCAGGTGTCGAGGAGGTTCCTTCTGAGCACTGTGCCAGTTTCTGCCGGTCAGGCTAGCCCTCGCCTCCTTCTGCTCATTATACAGCCTCATCGCATGGCCACTGGACGCTGTGCTTTCTCCAGGGTACTGCTGTTCGGCAGCAGGTGGTCGGCGGAGCAAGACATTACAGTGGAGTGAGCAAGGCAGCAGCAGAGCAATCCTACTGATCCACCATCTTGGCAACGCCCCCCTAACCCTTTTTAAATGAACAATACATAGCAAGGATAAATAAAAGGTGGTCGCAGAGGGTAATGTGCGTCATTTTTGTTTCAAAAGTGGTCTGACACTGGTTCACCTTTTGGTCTTTTGTATTTGTCTTCATAGTGAGAGGAAGAGATTGTTATTGCCAATATTTCTAGAAATTAACATTCGTCATTTATGTGACCTGCTAGTATACATTATGAAATGCAATAAAGTCTGCTTATATCGTGTAATAGGCAGATTCTTAGACACTTTGAGGATTAAATAGGTTGATGGTGGAGTTTGTGTCAAGAATATGATGACAGGGCTGTCCTCTATATAGTTAAGCTCACTACACTTAGAAATTGTTCTACGTGGACGATTTTATAAATTGGAAACTCTGATTATAGCTGGAATATATGGTTTTAGACTAGGAGGCTTGTGAGCTTATATGTTTCTAATTTCCATCTACTATATTGATACTGGCGAAGTGGGTATATGAGAGTTATATAAATCATGGGACTTTTTACGAAAGATTTTGGGACCCTTGGATATATGCGTGTAGCAAAAAGGATTAAATAATAATTAATTCTGTGCAAAACATGAGGGACCTTAACATGTATAGATAGGGTCCCCTTTTAAATATTCTGCTGGAAAATTTTCCTCTTCTACTTTTTTAAATCTTGTAGCTTTTTTGTGAACTGCTCATATGATATAGTAAGGTGCAACATTGACCTGGACTCGTTTATAGATGTGAATTTTTCTACTACAGACCGTAGAGTAGTAATACGATATTTTATCAATTATAAAATTTGGCTAAAAGATAGAAGGATAAATGGCTTAGTTACTGTTATGTGTTAAATAATGATGAATTTTGGGATAGCTGAATGTAATGTTAACTATGTTATTGGAAAGTATGTTTTTGTTGCCTTATTGACACAATATCAAGCAAACAAAAACTAAACTGAATCGAGTCCACACCCATTGAATCAGGGAGGGGTACCTCTGATACTGTCAATAGCATTAAAAGCACAAACATCAACCCCAATGAAAGCAAACTGCCCTCAAACCATTCTATCATTCCAATCAACACTAACGAGGGGGCACAGAAGGAGGAAGTTGGACCTGAAAAAGGAGGTAGAGAGGACAAAGAAGACAGACAGTTTCCGCCCTCTGGTTACCACTAGTGAGTCCTCACCAATCCTCTGAGGAAGTGCAAAGGCAGAGCCCACTCGAGGTGAGGGTACAGCAACCAAAAAATCCCGCAGTTGAAGGTAAAGGGCTGCAGAAGGCTCCTACGTTTCACCCTAAAGTCCATCTGTCTCCTCAGCTACCTACAAACTCCTTGGGGACTTTGTCACAACCAATGGTGCAAGCAAATACAGAGGCAATCACTTGTAACTTGCCGCATTGTCAAGTATTCACCTGCTCGCTCTCTCTGTTGATTCCTTCCATCTGCGGCTTTCTACATATGACAGACTGGCAAACCTGGTTTGAATACACAAAATTATAACAGCTGGTCCTTGTGCAGAGCAACAGAATGAAAGGAGCTAAAATGCACCAAATTAGGACACACCAATTAAGAACAATATGGCAAATTGCACTACTCAACGAATACTATCCTAATCAAAGTCACAGAAAAGCACAAAATCAACAATACAAGTTGCAGAACACGGATATTTCAATGATCACAAAGAGAAAGCTGTCTTCTCGTAATGCTCCCACAGGTACCCCAGCCTTAAAGAACATACATGGGGGACTATGGCTGACATGATGTCCCACTCCATTACATCAGAGATCCTGGGATCGAGTAAGTGGAGGTCCTGGAAGAAAGGAGCTAGTAATATAGGTTATTTAATGCATCAGCACTACTCCTACTTCCCACATTAGAGGAAGATAAATAGTGGATGATGGCACCGAAAGGAAGAATGCCAAAATACTAGAATCAGACTCAAAAGCCCACATTTTTGATGATTAGAACATTAATGTAACTAAAGTACCTGAAATGGCAGGAAAAGAACCATGGAAGGCCACTAAAAATAAGGTTCTAGAATGGTTGGAAATAATATTGGACCAGAAGGGGTCTGGAGTAAGGAGATAAGGACAAGGAAATTATGCATCAAGGATTTCCATCACTGTTGGGTGTGGGTTGGGGAATCTCCACTATTGCTGTGGCAACTGCCCTCCCAAGTCATTTTTTGGGACTTCGCAAATACTTAACCTTCTCGTGGCGAATCAAAGGAAATTATTTAATAAATTATGGAATGTGCTTTTTCGTGACTGTATTTTGGTCTTGCAGCAGAGAGCAATACAGGTAAACACATCAGCAGGTTTATTTGGACTCGGTGTGCTTTGTATGTTCTTTTTTTTTGTTTTAACAAAATCAGGATTTCATAACTGTGTGCAAACAGGAAGTAATGGTATGAAGGTAAATGTACATCATATTTCTGCATTCATGGGTGTTCCCAAGCACTTTTGTGTTTAAAAAAAAACAAAACACTGATGCAGTCAAATAATAAAACTATGGGGGGTACCACAGTTAGCCAGTACTCGGTTCTGCACACGCTCTCGAGTGGCCTCACAATTGGCCACATTATGTTTAAAACATGGCCTTTAGGGCCTGCAACGGCAGAACACCATCTGACTTAAATATTGCACTGACTTTTAAACGGGGTATGTCTACAAGTACTATTGATTATCTTCTTGTGGATGTTAGGTTGTGGCCTCACCTGAGGGACATGAGAGTGGAAGTGAGATGCAAGAGCCATCATTTTCCACTGCTTCTCACCTTCTCCGGGGAGATGTTTAGGAGGACACTAAATAACCTACCCACAGTCGTCCCATTACATGCTGGAATAACAACTTCACCAAGGTTGCCTGGCCAAAAGTGATGACCAACCCCCACCTGTTAAGAGGGACCTACCAACTTTTTTTTAGACAATCTGGCGGCATACGTGGATCAGGCTGTTGATATCCCGATTCTCCACATACATGACAGCTTGGCCAAACAACTGCAGAGTTTTTTTTGTAAAAAGGGAGGGTTAAGGCCTAGTGGAGGGAAAAGGGTCCGCAGGGCAAAGTCTGGGTTAAAAGCAGCCGTTATTTCAGGCTCCCAGGGGAGGTCCAACAAGCCAGACGTATATATAAAGACACTTTAACACAAGCAAAAAGGCTGTGGGAGGACCACTTGTGGCAGGAACTATTATATGCCTCAAGATCAAATAATAATAAGCACTTTTGGGAACTTTTGACCAAAAGGCAAAATGGTGGCAGGAATTCCCCTGATAGCTATATACAACCTGAAAGCTGGGTGGAGCATTTTTCTAGCCTCTATCCTCCGCCAGCAGATCTGATGGCATATGATGAAGTTTATTCCCAAACAGCAAGGCCAAATTCTAGTTCTAGTTTGCCTTTATCTGGGGGGTGGGGAGGGGGGGGGGGGGGAGGGGGGGGCCACGCCACTGATGATTGTGTTTTCTTCGCTATGGAAGAAAATCTTGACGCTATTAATTCCCTAAAACCCGGCAAAGCACCTGGGTCGGATAAGCTCCCAGGAGATCTTTATAAATCAGAACCAAATATATGGTCCTGGTATATACATGCAATCTCAAATAGTATAGCTGCAGGGGGGCAAATTCCTGACACGCCGAAGGGGACCGAAATTATACCACTTTATAGAAAAGGTAATGCAAATCTCCCTACCAACTATAGACCGATTAGCTTCATTGACAACTTGCAAAAGATTTTTGCTCAACAACTCCTACAGAGGCTAACTAGTTGGGTCGAAGATCACCAGATTCTTTCCCCACTCCAGGCAGGATTTCATCTGAAAACAAGCACGTGGATCAGGTCTTTAGGTTAGCTATTCTGTATTGGAAACATGTAGTTCTTTCTAAACAGTGCCTATATGTTGTATTCATAGATCTACGATCTGCCTTCGACATGGTCCCTAGAGCTAAATTGTGGGAAGTGTTAGGTAGATTGGGGGTTCCAGCCGACATACTACTCTTGTTAAAGCGACTACATGAAAACACCTACGCACAAGTTATATGGGGCAAGCAAGGCGAGCTGACCGAAACAAATCCCAATTAAAAGGGGAGTTCGCCAAGGTTGTGTGCTGGCCCCCCTACTATTTACCCTATTTATTAATGAGGTGGTGAAGGACACAATTACATGCCAGAACGACGCCCCTTCTTTGAACGCACAAAAAATCCCCATTCTTCTTCTTTTTGCAGATGACTCACTTCTTATCTGAAAGACACCAAAGGGGCTGCAAACCCTTGTTGATAGATTTAATTCATTTTGTAAAGAACACGGGCTGGAGATAAACGTCAGCAAAACCAAATTGATGGTGCTCTGCACAGGCCCCAGTAAAAGGTGTACTATCAACATTGAAGGACTACCCTTGAATAATAGACTATTTGGGCGTTAGGCTAACCAGCAAACTATCCTGGGAAAACCAGATTATGAAGAGTGCAGGGCTGTTACAACATAGAGCTGCGTCCATACTGCGCTTTTACCAAAGCTCTACAATAAAAGCAGTATCTCCTGCGAATAAAATCTATGTACTTAAGGCACAGGGTGCAGCTCTATATGGTGCGGAAGTATGGGGATTTTGCAAATGCAGTAAGATATCAGTGGGCGAAAACAATTTTGCGAGGGCCTTCATTGCATGCCCCCGCAGTACACCCTTGATTCCACTTTTTTTTTGACCTGGGGCTAAATTGAGTAGCTGACCTAATTGTCTTAAGACCTCTTTTATATTGGATAAGGATATGGACTACTCCTGAATTGGACATATACAAGGTCTCACTACTCGATTTACGAAAAAGTCTGAATGTTGCCACAATTCCTTGGATCAGACATGTGTCCCATTGGTTTCGCTTGCTGGGACTGGGCTATTACTGGGAAAACCCTCACAATTTAGAGAGACGCCACAATTTTTTTTAAAAATCAGTCTACTGGTCTTATGTAAGGGGCAATTACATAATTTGCAAATCACATGGCCGCCTAACGAACCTTTTTATTGATTTTAAATGGTTCCCGCAGTATGAACCTTATTTAGATACCTTACCTGATCTGCAGGGTAAGGGCCTATATGCAAGATTTCGGTTTGGAACCTTGCCATTGTTGTCTTTAACTAGCAGTTGGGGGCTGACCACTTTTTCTGATATATGTCCTGCTTGTGGTGGTGTCCCAGACACCGTTGAACATTTTATGATTTTCTGTCCTGCTTATTTTACCCCACGGTCAAAATCTGCTGAGACATGAGATTAAATAATCGTATTTCTGCAATAAGGATCCTAAAAAGTCACAGCTCAAATGACCTAATTCTTGCAGTTAGCAAGTTCTTAGTGGCAGCGTGGCACATACGCTGCTGTCTTTTAAAAAAAAATAAGGACCCACGTAGTTGATCCGGATGAGATTTTTATGTGTAACTTGATTTTACTAACATGTACCAATGTTTTTCATATCAGATTATTGATGATTGTATTTAATTGAGATTATTTACTGTACTGTGCTGCTTTGATGGTCAATTGACCGAATAAAGCTAGTTGTTGTTGTTGTTGTTGAATAAAACTATTTGGCCTTGTTAATGTTTTTGCCATGTTTTACAGCAGCGTGGCTGCTGTGCAACTAGGATGAAAGTAAAACAAAATAAGAAAAAACACTACCACGCAACCAGCATTTTTACTTTCCGCTATGCTGCACAGTAGCCACACTACTATACAATATGGCTAAAAAAGCATTTACAAAATAAATACATCTCGCATAGGCAACACCTATTGGCTTTGCCCAATGCTTGTTCCTCAAGTATCTTTATCAGCTGATGTTGTTGATTCAGTAAATAGTACAGTTTCTGGGTTACGGTTATGAAATGCATTTAAAAATTCAATCTTAGTTAAATGTTGCTTGTTCCTTAAGTGTTAGAAAATCACATGTAAGGTGAACACTGTTCTACTTAAAGCTACCAATTTCACTTTGAGCTATGTTTTTTTCAGTATCTCTTACAGTGTGGTGCTATTCCCCTTAACTTAATATGTCAAACTGTTTCACCAATCCAAATGGCAAGGTGTTTTGCTACAGAATGCCCCTTCCTTTCATGTTCCAAAGATGTTTATCCAGAACTCCTTTTTCTTTTTTAATATTATATATTTGGTTATTTTTTGTGTTCTGTACCTGTTGCATGATAGGTCAACAAAGCCGAAAGGGTATTAATAAACTTGAGGAAATATGATAATGTAGACCCAAATAACCAGTGCTAGTGGCTCTGAATGACTCTAATCTGAAGAGACAGTTTAAACACAAAAGGATTATCAAGGAAAATGAATAAACAAATTATAAAGAACGTAAAGTAAACGCACTGAGCCTTAGCATAGAGAAGCAATTATTTTTAGGTGGCTTTGCACATGTTATCAAGCAAAATACTGTCACTCACAGAACAAGAGGGTCTGTGGTTGAAGTGGGCTGCCCCATGTGCGGTGATCAGAAGCTAAATTTGAATGACAGCTAAACAGACTAATGGAAGAACAGGGCTGCCAAAAAGCCCCTCAGTCGATAAGGAAAATGCTACTGGCCCAGTAAGCATGTTTGTGCATATAGGGCTGTAGATTCATATGCTATGCGTAATCCTGCCATCTAGTATTGGGCCCGGATGAGTGCAGGTTATTTTTCTATGAAGCAAGTCTTTCGAGTCAAGAGGTATTGTAACTCTTCCTCTTGCTGGTAATGCACATAGTCATCAACTCCATTTGTTAGATTGTTTTCCTGCACGGCGGGTGAGGGTGGCATGTGAAGCGAAGAGTTGTACAGAGATGACCAAGCAAACAAATAGGAAACTGAAATAGAAAGGAGACTGCAACAGCCACATGTGTCCAAGGAGGAGGGTGGGCACATGTGAATTAACAGCACTGCATGCCATGACCAGGTGCTTACTGGGTAAGTTACATTTCCGTTCAAGACATTTGTGGCTATAGATACACATGCTATGTACAGACTGTAAAGCAGTCCTCCCACAAAATCAGTGGCTAGCCTGTGGAAGTTGCAGTGGTTTGAAAAAGTGTATGTAGAACAGCCTGGCCAACACTGGCTTATTGGCAAATTAACACACCTACACAAAAATGCTTCAAAAAAGTTTAAGGCATGGACCACATAGCTGCTTTACAGATGTCAGCTATGGGAATGTTCCCAAGGAAGGCCGTAGAGACGTCTTTTTTCTGGGTGGAATGGGCAAGGTTCTTTTAGAAATGGCATGGAATGTTTGGATACATTTAACAGTACAGCTTGCAATGCCTGATTTAGATATAGCTTTCCTTTTGTGGGGCATTGAGAAAACAATAAACAGGTGTTGTGTTTTCCGAAAAGATTTATTTCTTTCAATATAATACATGAGTGCTCGTTTAACATCTAAAGTATGGAGAGCCTGTTCCACAATTGAGTCAGGTTGAGGGAAAAAAATAGACAGGTCAATGGATTGATTGCTGTGGAACTGTGAGACCACTTTTGGGAGAGACCTGGGGTACGGTGCATAAGACAACCATTTCTCTATGTTTCGGGAAAAAAAGTTCTTCCAAAGTTAATGCCTAAAGCTCACTGTAACACCTGAGTGAAGTGATGGGATGGTGAGTAGAAATGCTACCTTCCAAGATCGAAACTGGACGGGACAAGAGTGGAGGGTAACAAACGAGGGCCCATTAATTTTGTTCTCAAAAGAATGTTAAGGTTCTCTTTCAAGTCCCACCAATAAGGCTTTAATAACAGATATTCTGTAGAGGGAAATGTTATTACCTGTTCTGAAGGTAGCCGTCTATATCTGCTGGGTGTAGCCATATGGATGTCAAAGCTAAACCATAAGTTTGCATTTGAAGCATCTAGCAGACAATTTCTTGTACTTTGACTGCTAATAGGTCAATATATTTGCAACAACAATACCAGACAAATTTCTTCCACTTGGCAGCATGACAGACCAGAGTAGTAGCGTGTGCCTCTAGGAATATTCATGCATTTGGGTGGAAGATTAAGGTACCAAAATTCTACAACTTCAGGAGTCAGATTGCAAGTTTAAGAGACCTGGGACCTGGGTGCCTGATTTCTCCATGGATCTGCATGAGAAGGTACAGCCTTTTGGAGAAACTCTTGCAGAGAACAACTGGGAGTTGGAGGAGGGTGGTGAACCATGGCTGGGATGCCCAGGTGGAAGCCACCAGGTTGAGGATGTGAGAGGTCATCTGAAGTCTCTGAACCACAAACTGAAGCACTGGGAGAGGAACAAAAGCGTAAGCAAATATCCCTGAGCAATTTATCCATCATGCAATGCCCTTGGACTGTAGTTGTGGGAACCTGGAGGCAAAGATGAAGCTTTCTGCTGTGGTGAAGAGGTCTATCTCTGGAAGTCCTCAATGGGGAAGTACTGAAGAAGGACTTGTGAGCGGATTTCCCACACTTGGACTTGTTGCTGCATCCTGCTAAGAAGGTCGGCAAAGTCATTGTCCAGCCCCGGCCGCTACTGGCAAGTATTCTATTAACAGATGGATCTTGTGTCGATAGGCCCATCTCCAGATTCTCTGGGCTAGGTGGGAAAGCTGAGGGGGATCTGGTGCCCCCTTATTTTTGACGATAATGCATGGCTGTCATGTTGTCCATTTTAATGAGGGTTACCTTGCTGATCAGGTGGGAAAGGAAAGCTTTTAACACACGGTGAAGGGCCAGGAGTTCCAGGTAATTTATGCAGAGACCACAGTGACTGGGCGTTCACTGGCCTTGGATAGTCAGGTCATGTGAGGGGTGCTCACACTCCTGAAAGGGAGGCATAACTTGTGATGGCCCTCTGCAGAACTGGGTTGAGAAAAGGGCGCCCCTGCAACAGGTTGCTGATGTTCCACCACTACAGAGAGCGACACGTTTGACGGCCAACCATCACTACATCATTCACCTGAACCTCCGCCTGAGATCACTGGTGCACTAAGCACTCCTGCAATGGAAGCATGTATAACCTGGCACTTGATGATTTGTTGGTCTGGTTGAAAAAGAGGGGGGAGTGTCTAAAAAGACTTATCCTGGCAACATTTGGGTAGGCCATGCCTACTTCAGCCTTGAGAATGGCTCCCAGGTAAGGTTGAAGCTGGAGGGATTGAAGGTGGGATATTTAGGTGTGGATAGTGAAACCTAGTTTGTGAAGTAGGCTGATGGTGACCTGAATGTGTTCATGCCATTTCTGACAAGTAGCACTCTTTATGAGCCAGTCGTCCAAATATGGGGAAAAAGTGGATACCCTGTCTGCGTAGATTAGCGGCCAGCACCACAAGGCACTTGGTTCCGATGACGATTTTGACTTCAATGCCAAGGTTTTTGGCTTTGACAGCCGGTTTTGCTCCAAGGCTTGAGGGGCCGAAAATCAACTAGTTGGTCTCAATGATTTCTTCGGCACCGAGCTGGGGCTTGGCATTACAGCCAAAGATGGTGCTCGGTGCCGACCATCCCTGAAGGCAGTCCAAGTCCGGAAGTCTGTCTCTGGTGTTCCAGAGAATCTGGCTGACTATTTGGAAAGGGTTGGTCAGTGTTGGACTGGTGTCAAGGTTGGGGAGGTACTGTACTCACAGCTGGCTGCACTGCGATTTCCAGTTTGGAGCCTGAGCTGTTGTCAGGGGAGAAAGTCCTATTTTCCACATTCGATGATTGTGGATGGTGTTTTCCTGTAATGTCCTCAGTGTTAAAAAAGTCTGGGGTGTTGTCTCCACTCCTACGCGACATCTCGAGATGTTAAGCCCAACGGTTGCATTGTGTTTTCTTCGGACGGAAGGAGCAGCAGGCATCACAAGCAACATTGTTGTGCTCAAGAGTCAGACACAAATTGCAGACCTGGTGAAAATCGGTTTGGGGATATTTTGCGAGACATCAAGGACAGTAGCGAAAAAGTTTCCATTCCATCACCATGAGGACATGGTGGGGGAAATTGATTGGGAACTGAAGAAATCCCTAAAGGGCGAAGGCCCTCGTGGGCCGGACGTCGCTGGAGAGCAACCCCGGGTCGAATCAGGAATCGATCCGAAAGGGAGGGAAATATAAAAGGCGATCAAGAACAATACTGACGGTGTGAAGTAAACTGTGTAAACTGAACAAATGCACCACGAACCAGAACACAGGAGCAGATGTCCAAACCCGACAGCAGAAAGAAAACAATGAACCGATGATCATGTGCATTACCAGCTTGAGGAGGAGTCACAATAGCATGTGACTTGAAGATTTTCTTTGAAGAAAAGCAACTTGCACACACCCAGGACCAACACTAGATGGCAAGATTATGCAGAGCATGAGTATCTACAGGCCCACATGCCTGGAACCTATATTTTTTTCATTTAGAAATTGTTTTGCTTATATGAGGCTGACAATCAACCTATATTCGTAGACATAGGATTTATGAAAAATCTGGACAATCTGAACAGAAGTCTGATACTACTCCTGAACGATCACCCAATTTAGGATCCTCACTATATGACATTTTTGCTGCAGAGCACTTAATTGTCTGATGTACCCATCAGGCAATTATCTTTCACAGCCTTCTTGTGACCATAATATAGATTCTTCCACAAATATTTGCCTCTCATATTCAAAGCTGCACTGGCAGCTAAAAGCAGCCCTCAAAAACATTGTAAGGTCATCTTCATATTGTAGAAAATAATCCTAGCTAACAAGACAGGCTCTCTAGAGTACATCATTGGTTAAAGGCAGTTCTAAAGATGACAATTATTAAATGGCCCAGACCTTTAGTGGCTGGTAGAGCACCCAGGAGTATTATTTCTCAACAGCAGAAAAAACAATGTATGCAGGTGAAATTGAATGCCGCTGCTTCCAGGGTTGGGTGACCCAAAGAATCCTTCAGCACACATCACCCTGAAATCTACTGCGTGCTCCCCAGCCTACCAACAGCACAGTGTTTCATTTGGCAAGTCCAGCCTCATTCACCTCCATTCCCAGAAAAGTAAATTCTTCTGTGACCCTCAAAATGATTCCTTTACACCAGGGGTCTCCAAATTATGGCCTTCAGGCCTCACCTGGCCCTCTACACGATTTTATACGGCCCTCTCTTTTCCAAAGCCTCGGATTCTGAGGAGCAGGGAAACATTTATGTCCAATTCCTTTAGGAAGCCTATAGGTGGCAGCAGAGCCCCTTGAATCTTCTCTATTGTAAATTTTGGACCCGCAATGTTGTTTGCAAGATCTTTGAAAAATTTAAATCCGTAGTGCAGATAATCCATGATGCAGAAAACTCCCAGTGCCAGAGTTGTGTAGAAAGGTACAGACTGAATGTGTTTTTGTTCGACCTTTTTTAATAGGTCAAATTTATTTTGACTATCTGTGTGTTGTTTTACTGAAGTTTTTTCTTGGAGTGTGTTTTTCATATTATGTGCTACAAAATTAAACAATATCTAATTTCATGTACATTTTCAGAATTTAAAATGAATTAAAAAATGCATATTCCGATTTTCTTACCTACAGTTAAGTAATGTTTTTTTTTTTGTTTTGTTTTTATAAACCGGGGTTATTGGGTTTTGCATACGTTCATGCAATTGGAAACACAATCAGTGCAGCGAAGAAAGCTAGATGGCATTTGACCACAGCAATGACAATAAATAACTGTGTGCAATATAGATTTGGCACTTTTCCCCCTCATGATTTCCTATAACAACTGACCAAGCCATTTTCCCCACACCCTACCGTGCTTGCGAGGGCAGCCCTGGGTCTCAGAAACCGGCTTCTCCTGTTGCGCACACCAGTCCCCACCTCGGCGCCAATAGGAAATGTTCTGGGATTCTTCCAAAGGGTCGCAATGTCACATTTGGCTACCATAAGAGCCATGCCTAGAAAAATGTTATCAGTCCTCGTACCCCCGGACCAATGAAGGACCCCCAACAGAAGCATTAACGGGGAAAGGGGAACCTCCCACCCCAGCACCTCAGTCAGCTCACTCACTATTGCAGACCAAAACTCTTGAATCTTGGGATACAGCCAGGCCACATGGTAGAAGTCGGTGGGAGTGTAAGAACAGCGTGGGAAAATGGTTTCAGGGAGAAGTGCATCCAGGTCGGGACAGGTAAGCAATGTATAGGTAGTATGACTGAAATAGGTGTAGCTTTGAGGGTATGATAATTGTTCTACGTGCCATAAGTGCATCCCTTCAATCATCGTCCTTCGAGGGGGCTTATCCAGTTCTTCCATCTGACTTGAAGGTGATCTAGATTGCCTAGGGAGTTGACGCTCAAGGTACAGTATATCCTAGGTACCCCGCCCTTGCCTAGTGCACCCGGGAGGAGTTTGGATTCCAATAGGCTAAATTCAGAAAGAGGACTGGTTTGGACAATATGGAAGTGGCGGGCGTGTCTTAGCTGGAAATATTTGTAAAATTTGATATTTTAGAAGGCATAGGTAGTCTGGAGTTCCTGGAAGGCCCGCATGTGTGTGCCTTCCTAGACATCACCCAGTTGTGCAATACTAATAAGGTCCCACTTCTCAAGCTCCTGCAGTGATTCGGACTCCCGTAACTAGGTAACGTGCCAAAGGGCTCACTGTTGTGTGTGTCTTATCTCACTGAGTGTGATGTAGGGCTGCTCTCCAAGCTAAGAGATCTGTTTTGGTCACTGGGGGAGTGATCTGGGGGAATCGGGTAGCCGTAGAGCATATCTATTATTTGGGGGTGTCCTAATTGGGAAATTCTAGACGATAAGCAGGGTCTAACCACCTCCCGTTAAACCAGTTGTAGATAATTATATGGGATATGGGGTGGTAGTCAGTACAGGTTGGGGAGGGAGGGTGTGTTTTGGGGATCACTATGATTGTGGCAGTATCTAGCTCTGGGGGAAAGGTGCCCTTCTGTCCCACTTCCTTATAAAGGGCCAGGAGATGGGGAATCTGGGTATCGAGAAAATGAAGTATAGTATTCCGCTGAAAACCCATCGGGTCCAGGAGTTTTCACAGAGGCTACTGTGGACAAGTCTGCGTTTACCTCTTCGGTCATGTTTGGTTCATCTAAAATGCGTTCTTTGGCCCAGGATAACTGGGGCAAGGGTATCTCGTGAAGGAACTGAGTGGGGAGTGCGTACCTTTTGCAGGAGCCACTGTGTATAGCTGGTGGTAGTAGCAGGCAAATGCTTGTGTTATCTCAGAGAGGGTAGTGAAAGGGTTATCATGTGCATTTTTTTGCAGTAATTTCAGGCACATTTCTAGTCGGTTGGTGATGAGAAGCATGCCAATACAGCAATTTCTTGTCTTTGTCCTCTACCCGTAGACTCTGACCACTGTGGCGCACCAAAGTTTTGGCGCACCAAAGTTGTTTGAGGACCTCCAAGGATTGGAGACCTATTTCTGCCCGTATTAGGCCCAAATGGCGAGATATGACTCCTTGTGGATCTGCCGCAAGGCAACACGCCATCAGGAGAGCACGTGCCTCAAGCTGGGTAATGTGGAGGGAACGGGCAAGTTCCTGTGCCCGGATCCGTCCTCAGGCAAATTCCCTCTTTACTGGATGCCCATAGGGGGTCAGCTGGGGCAACGGAACCCTCATTGCTACCGAAGTAAGCTTGGAGTTCGATGCAAAGATCGCAAACATAAGCTTTGTCTTGAAGGTACCAGGCTTTGAGGCACCACATTGTGCGTCAGCCGTTCTGAGAGGAGCCAAGGTGAAGAAGAACAGGAGCATGATCTGATATTCCATGGAGAAGAATTTGGGATTGGGAAACAGCCGGCAATCATGAGCAGGCATATATATAGTATCTATATGTGAGTGAGTCTAGTGCGCTGCTAAGGTATGTGTAAAAGGGTGACGTTGGGGGCTCCATATCACCATACGTCACAGAGGCCTAGAGAAGTGGCCCAATTGGAGAGACAAGGGGCTCCTGAGCGTTTAAATTCAGTAGGGGGCCCAGTGGAGTCAGCCTCAGGTTCCTGGAACTGCATTGAAGTCATCACCTATTGCGGTAGGGCCTTGTGGGAAGTCTAGAAGGGCCTTGGAAAGAGTATGCAGAGGGGGGTGTAAACACTCACTAGTTTAATAGTTTGGCCTTCCAACACTCCATTAGTGCAAGGAAATGGCCCTGTGGGCCTGCACTTCGCGAGATATAGTTAGTGGAAAGGAGCGCCGCAGCAAGATAGCCACTCCCCGGGATCCATGGGAGTAACCCAAATGGAAGATCCTGACATAGCCCATGTGCGCCAAGAGTAGGTAGTGATGGCCCAGAAGATGGGTCTCTTGGAGCAATAGTACCTCGGCAAGAAATCGGTGGGTGAAGGTAAGGATTGAGACCCGCTTCATACGGTCTGGAAGACCGTTAACGTTCCAAGACATAATTCTGAAGGGAGTCATCGCAGAGGCAAATGGGCCTTGATGCGATCAGGATAAGGGATGGGCAGACTTGTGTGCTGGTTATGTTGGGTATATGACTATGGCTTGGTGCGGAGCACATGAAATATGTTGCCAGTATGTGTTGCAGGTGTAATGAAACAGAAACAAACAAACATTCGAACAAGTCAAAATAAGTACTAAAATTAACAGTAACATTGTATTGATTCCCCACCACCCAACTTCCATCCCACCCCACACATCCACCCAAGAAGCATCTCATCCTGAAAAAGAAAACCAAGGTGCAAGTGACCATAAAGAAAGAAATTAGAGTGCTAGACCCTCCTTAATCAAGGATAATCATTAACCAGTAAAGCGGTGTTAAAAAGTTTGTAGTTTGATGCCATCTTGCACCACAAGGGCGATAGGTCATCCTCAGATAGCGGGACACTGATAAAGGTCCATGGCCTCAGGGTCATCAGTGACTAGTGGTGGCCCAGCGACCAAGGAGTTTTCATGATCCAGATGATGTTCCTCTACTGCTGGTACTTGGGAGGAGCGTGATAGCAACAGAAAGGGACCTCTCTCCTGAGGTGGTTGCAAGGGGGATTTTGCGGGTCTGGTGTGGTACTTTCTTCGTGAGCAAGTGCGATACCTCCGCGGTTTAGGTATCGTCTCATTTGGGCGGGGTCCATTAGTTATTGACTCTCGAGAAGGAATCTCTTTTTGAGCCTGGAGTGGGTGTTTCTCTGTAAGGCATGACCTGGCAGATTCCGGGGTATCGAAGAAATGGGATTTATTAGCACGGATTACACGGAGTCTGGCAGGAAAGAGAATGCAGTACTGGAGCTCCATCGGTCTGAGTTTTTGCTTGAGCTCCAAATATGAGTGATGTTGCTGCTGGACCTCCCAGGTGTAATCAGGGATGATAAGGGCCTTGGTATCTCCACAGCAGATTCCTGCTTTTCAGTTGGCTTCCTTAATTATAGCATCTCTGTCTCTAAAGTTAAGGATGCAAGCAATCATTTGTCTAGGGGTCAGAGCCCAGTGGGCCCTTTCTATTGCAAACCAGAATGACAATTATGCCAAGGGCATCCATGGCTTGATACAGGTTTCAAGGAAGTCTGCAGCCGTTCTCCACACTGGAGATTCAGGTTTCAGCCTTGGCAATTCTGTACATGGTGTTCCAGAGGTCTTGGCGAAACAGAGCAACATCCACCTATACTTCTCCAATATTTGCTTCCACTGTGGTCTGAGAGGTCTGAATAGCTTGGCGGATTATGGCAAGGTCACACTCCAAAAGATGAGATCTCTACCGGCATGCGCTGCCAGCCTGCCCAGTGGTATATTAGTCCATTCTTGTTTGTGAGGTCAGTGGTCGGGTGGATTTGTCCTTACCCATGGTAGGTAGTAAGTTCAGCAGTAGAAAACATCTGACAGTGGAGGCACAACCCGCATGCCGCAAGCTAACGACAGTATGAGCAGTGAGCCTCTAGGCCTCCCAAAGCATTTCCTGGAGTTCGGGGCCTGGGTGAACTAACATCCCCCACTTTTATTATAGGGCTGATAAGAAAGCCATCACGGTCTTCACATTGGTCTACTAGTCCTCTGATGGCAATGGCTATATTTCCTGCAACTATGAGTCGTAATCTGTATTTGCTTTTTCTTCGGATGCTGCATTTTGTTGATAATGCTTTAGCATTGTCACAAGATCACCCTGATTGTGACCGTCCTTTTAAGACTCCACCTGTCCTTGATCACTTTCTAGATTGTTTTTCAGGGATCTATGTTCCAGGGAAAGAAATAGCTGTGGACAAGTCTTTGGTCCTGTCCAAAGGCTATTTGGTTTTTAGGCAGTACATTTCTAGCAAGAGTGCACTTTATGGAATTAAGATGTATATGCTGTCCGAGAGTAGTACAGGAGATGTCTATAATTTGTGGGTCTACATTGGATTCCAGTATTGCCCCCCCACCCGGGTTGTCCATTCACTTTTGGAGTTAGCGAGAAAATTGTGTGGGAACTTGGTAGACAACTATTTAATAAAGGTCATCATTTGTACCTAGATAACTTCTACACTGGTGTGCAATTGTTCAGGGAATTGTTCAAAGTGAACACTGTTGCTTGGTTGCTTGTGGCACAATCCACTCTAACCATAAAGGCTATCCAAGGGAGCTTGTATGTAAAAACCGTTAGAGGGGACAGTGCAGTGCCTTGCATAGTGATTAGCTGCTAGCTGTGAAATCTGCAGACAGGAGGGATGTCTACATGTTCACTACCATCCATGATGAGCATACTTCATCTATGATTGTTTGGGGTCAGTTGTCTGAAGTGTGCAAACCTGCATGCATTTTAGACTACAATAATCACATGGGAGGTGGGGTTGGAACCTTAAATTGCTGTTCGTAGGTTTACGTTTGGTAAAAGAAGTTGGCTATACATCTCTTCCACATATAACAACTTTTAATGCTATTGTTGTGGTCAAGGATTGTTACCCTGAGTCAAAGATGACATTTTTAAGCTTCAGGAGTCTGTGATAGAGAGCCTTGTTGTAATGGAACAGGCAAGAGTTTGTAGAGAAGCAGTGGTGGAGGATCGCTACTTTCCTGACCACATTTCTCTCACACCCAAAAAAGACTTTCCCGCTAAGAAATGTAGAGTGTGCCCGAAGAGGTATCCGAGGGAGACTCTAATGTACTGCCCCGATTGTCCTTCGAAGCCTGGACTGTGTGTGGCAGGCTATTTCAAAAGAACCACACCCAAAATAATTATTAGGAAATACCATAAAAGTGAACTACCTGTTCTGTATTGTTTATTATTTTTTGTTCCGTTTCACAGTTGGCATTACTGCCATGTATTTAGTTAGAACTTTTGTGTTTGCAGTTTTGTACGTACTTATAATTAGTGTTTTATTTTTTGTAAAAAAAAAAAAAGTGATGGCAGTGTGCATGGATTGGCGCTTGGGTAGCAGTATGCGAGGAGTGGCACATGGCTGGTGGTGTGCGTGAACTGGCGCTTGGCTGGCGGTGTGCGTGGAGTGGTGCATGGCTGACGGTGTGCGTGTGCTGGAGCTTGGCTGGCGGTGTAAACAGTGACTTGCTGTTGGTGACTACAACGCACTGCTAGCCAAAAGCCAGTCCACAGACTCCATTAGCTGGTGTGATTGCTGTGTCAGGCATGTGGGAGTATGAAAGTGACGGGCCCTTGAATGGCGCTGTCTGTTGATGTGAGTGTTGTAATGTGCTGGGCCAGATTCTGGCGTCGTGAATGGTCTTGTGCATGTCCCGTATGAAAGGTGTATGAATGGACTGTAAAGAGGTTGGTGCCTTGACGTGGCTTTACAGCTCACGATCTTTGAGCCATTGGTTCAGATTTTTGGCCTTTCAGTTATTAGGCTTGTATTTCATTTTTGTGAAATCTCATATGTTAATAAATAGTGATCTATTGAACCATCAGTTACCCTCGTGCCAAATCCAACTAGTATATGTGTAGTAAAATAAAAAAACAAAAAAACCGGCTCGGCTCTAATCAGGCGTTGAAACACACCCCAATGATGAAGCCCACCAACTAGATTGGTGGGTAAGTGGTCTTTTTAACAAAACTTAAGGGTGTTTCTTTTCACAATTTAAGTGTTTTGAACATCACAGAAGTGTCTTGGTAAGGTGCTCACTTCTTCTCTAGTGAAAATGTACAAACTCTAGATAAGTTTAAAAAGTAAGACACCTGGTGGAATACAGGGTGGTATGCCTCTTGTGGATCCCAACAAGTTTCTTAGACACAATGCTCTGTAAACTTCAAAATACAACTAAAATCACACGTTTTTCTAGCATCTCTCTCCCATATTCTTCCAGAAGCAAAAATAAACCAGAAACTTCCTACCACCCACTGCCCCCTCTCCAGTCTCCTGATAAAAAGGCTACCTCACTTGTGTGGGTGGGTCAAGTGCCCATGACAGGGAAGGGGCACAAAATACAACTTGGACACATCAAAATTATCTATTACAAAACTGTTTTTGCAGGGGTTGGGGGGGGGAGAGAACCTGCGTTTTTGGTCCCAGGTGCGGCAGCCATCTTAGGAAACCTACTACACCCAGGTATTTCTGAAAACTAGACACAAGGTGGAGTTCACGTATGTGTGGCTTGCGTTGATCCCGCAACATTTTCTTATGCATACTCCCCTGCAAACCTCAAATATAGTTAAAAAAAAAAAAAAAACATTTCCTCACTTTTCTGTATGGGATCACTGAGCTGGCACAATTTTCATATCACCCTGCGTTCCCTTCGGTCTTCCAAGTAAAATGATACCTCACTCGTGTGGGTGCTAAAAGCAGAGTGAGCCTAAAAGCGTATAAAAGAAAATTGTGCTTATCAACTCTCGTTGATGTCCCCTCAATCTCTACACGTTTTTGGCCCTTCCCTGTCAGAGGCACTTGGGCTACCCACGCAAGTGAGGCATCGTTTTTATCAGGAGACGGAGGGGAACGCTGGGTGGCAGGAAATCTGTGCTGACAAAGTGATCCTACACAGAAATGTGAGGATAATGTGCCTTTTTAAGCTAAATTTAAGCTTTACAAGGGATTCTTGGTAAGAAAACTTTAGGGGATCCATGCAAGCCATACCTCCATGGACTTCAGCAGGAGTCTAGTTTTCAGAAATGTCTGGGTTTAGTAGGTTTCCCTAGATGACCGCCACGCCCAGGGCCAAAAACGCAGGTGCCCCCACCTTGCAAAAACAGGTCGTTTTGTAACAGATAATTCTGATGTGTCCAGAGTGAGTTTTAGGGCATTTCCTGTCGCGGGCACAAGGCCTACCCACACAAGTGATGTACCATTCTTATCAGGAGGCATGGGAAATGCTGGGTGTAAGGAAGTTTGTATCTCCCGTAAGATTCCAGAACTTTGCAGCACCGAAATGAGGGAAAAAGGTGTTTTTTTAGCCCAATTTTGAGGTTTGCAAATGATTCTGGGTGACAGAACCCAGTGAGAGCCACACAAGTCACCCCATCCTGGATTCCCCTAGGTGTCTACTTTCCAAAAATGTACAGATTTGGTAAGTTTCCCTAGGTGCCGGCTGAGCTAGAGGCCAAAATCCACAGCTAGGCACATTGCAAAAAACACGTCTATTTTCACTGGAAAACTGTGATGTGTCCATGTTGTGTTTTGGGGCATTTCCTGCTCATGCACTAGGCCTACCCACACAAGTGAGGTACCATTCTTATCGGGAGACTTGGAGGAATGCTGGGTGGAAGGAAGTTTGTAACTACCATCTGATTTCAGAACTTTGCAGCACCGAAATGTGAGGAAAAAGTGTTTTTTAGCCCACTTTTAAGGTTTGCAAAGGATTCTGGGTGACAGATCCCAGTAAGAGTCCCACAGGTCACCCTATCCCTTATTTCTCTAGGTGCCTACTTTCCAAAAATTTTAAAGTTTGGGAGGTTTCCCAAGGTGATAGCAGAGCTACAGGCCAAAATCCACAGCTAGACACTTCGCAAAAAACAAGTCCATTTTCATTGGAAAAATGTGATGTGAATGTTGTGTTTTGTGGCATTTCCTGTCGCAGGCACTAGGCCTGCCAACACAAGCGAAGTAACATTTTTATCAGGAGACTTGGGGGAATACTGGGTGGAAGGAAGTCTGTGGCTCCCTTCAGATTACAGAACACTGCAGAACAGAAATGCAAGGAAAAAGTGTTTTTTAGCCCAATGTAAAGGTTTGCAAAGGATTCTGGGAGACAGAACCCAGTGAGAGTCCCACAAGTCACCCCATCCTGGATTCCGTTAGGTGTCTACGTTCCAAAAATGTACAGATTTGGTATGTTTCCCTAGTTGCCCGCTAAGCTAAAGGCCAAAATCCACAGCTAGGCACTTTGCAAAAAGCATGTCAGTTTCCACTTGGAAATTGTGATGTGTCCAGGTTGTGTTTTTGGGGCATTTCCTGTTGCAGGCACTAGGCCTACCCATACGAGTGAAGTACCAATTTTATCTGGAGACTTGGGGGAATGCTGGGTGGAAGGAAGTTTGTGACTCTCCTCAGATTGTAGAACCTTGCAGCACTGAAATGTGAGGAAAAAGTGTTTTTAGCCACATCTTGATGTTCGCAAAGGATTCAAGGTGACGGAATCCAGAAAGAGCCCCACAAGTCACCCCATCCTGGATTCCCATAGGTGTCTACTTACCGAAAATGTCACAGGTTTGGTAGGTTTTCCCGCAACCAGAAGAGTCTAGCAGACTTAACAGTATAATGCTTTCAAAAATCTGACATAGCTGGAAAAAGGTACACAGGAAAATGAAAACAGAAATGGCTGTTTATTTCAACCCAATTTCTTTCTTTTTTTGTTATTTCAACTTTTACTTTCTATAGTAAAACCTTGAAGGCGCTACACAAATGACCCCTTGCTGAATTCAGAATGCTGTCTACGTTTCAGAAATGTTTATCTGTAGGGGATCCACCACTGGTTGCATACCTATTTCTGTCACTAACTGGAAGAAGGGTGAAAGCAACAAAATGGTGATGTCCAGGTAAAATGCCATAACTGTGTTGAAAAATGTGGTTTTCTGATTCGAGTCTGCCTATTTCTGAAAGCCGGGAAGATGGTGATTTTAGCACAGCAAACCCTTTGTTGATGCTATTTGCATGGAAAAACACAGATGCTTTCTTATGCAGCACGTTTTTCCCTTTTTCCCGGGAAAAAAATAATTTTAGCTGTATTTTGGCTAATTTCTTGGTCTCCTCCAGGGGAACCCACAAACTTTGAGTAAAGTTAGAATCCCCAGAATGGTGATAAAAAAGGACACAAAAGTGGCGCAGATAGCTTATGTGGACAAAATGTTATGAGGGCTTAAGCGCAAACTACCCCACATAGCCAAAAAAAAAGGCTTGGCACAGGAGGGGGAAAAGGCAAGACAGCGAAAGGGTTAAATTTGGGCCCAAGTCCAGACACAAAGAAAAGCCAAAACTTAGAACCCCAAATACAGCCGGTCAGTTAAAAAGCAGTCCTGCCTGTAAAACTTGCAGCTTCAGGGGCCAACTGTCTGTACCTGGAGGTTAAGCCATCGCTGGAAGAAGTACTTGGGTACCTCAGGATTTGTATTACTCTGTGGCATTCAAGGTGAGCACAACGTAGCGAGGTTGTGTTCCTCTGAAAAGATATTTATTGAGAACGAAACACCCTAATGTCAGGAGGATACCGCAGTAAACATGGAACTGCATAAATGAAGGAAGATGATCTTATTGAAAACTGATGAATATTTTACTGCCTAAAAGTAGACCAGAGAAGGAAAGCAAAAAAAAAACCAAGAATTACATCTACCACTGCCTTATGAGTACAAATCACCTCACAGCTATTTATGTGTCTAGCAATACCAGCCTAGAAAATAATCCGAACAAGCAAGGCAATTGGCATCCCACCAGCCAGCTCAAAAAAGCAGTCTTTGGACACGGCTATACAATACAACACACTTTACCTATGCAATACCTAATAAAACTACCAAAACTATTAGGCATTTAAAAATCCTGTAACCATACACAACCAAATACAATGATCCTCAAAAATCGCCGAACCATGTGAAAAGGGTGCCCATATTAAGAAAGGGGAGCAGTACAATACGAACTTACGAGGTGTTGCCTAAATGCAAATTACTGCTTTTAAATTAACTCTTCTACAGACTTCAGCCTATATCGCAGCAAAAGTATAAATAAAAGACCACAGCAACATATCTGATGTGGTGCCAATCTAGAGCTAATCAAACCAGAGAAGCTGAATGTTTGAGTAAACTCAGGGTCCTAATTAAGCTCTCAACACTCAGCTAGAAGGGAGGTTTGTAGTATTTTCCCCTGCTTGATTGCTAAAAACACTGGGACCTCAGTGTAGTCCTACGAATCAAAGTGGGAGGTTTCCTTCATGAATTCCACCTGTATTTTTTAAACTTGCTATGCCGCATGAGCATGTCTTCTTATGGCATGTTAGAGAGTGTACCCAAAAGAGTGGCTGTGGAGTTGCCTCCACAATTTGAACCAGGACAGGTCTTTAAAAAAAAAAAAATCATTATTTTTTTCCCGAAACAAATAAATGTATAATGTAACGTCATCATAAGAACAACCAAAACAGTGCAGTGACGTATACTCCGACCCCTGCACTCCCACCCTCCATGACAGGAAATGTGACATATCAAACGACCAGCAGAAAAAGACATACCCACATACATGGAAAATCACATCAATACTTCCATTGCTCTATCAGGAGAGTCACCCTCTAGTCTGTCCTTGCCCATTAGGTTCTCACCCTACCAGTCATCGCTTAAGTGTCCTCCACTTCACACCCCCGTCTCGTGGTTCCTCTCACTTATTCCCTTGAAGTCCACCCCCCCACCATCTCAAATTTCCTCGGGCAACCCCACCTTCGTAGATCAGACATTCCCATTTGCAGTACACATCCATCTCGCATGCCCAATATTGTACTCTTGGACAAAGCCTACTACCCATCTCCGTGCAATCTCTAGGAGAAACCTCAACTTACAGAAGGTTTTCTGAGAAGAGTTAAGATTTGTAGACCCCAACATGCCAAACAGTTTAGATGAGCCTGAGCTGCAAGCGGTTCCTCGATTGCTGTTTCTCCAAGCAAGCTTTTACGCCCTCACAAAACAGGTGAAGTGTGGGGCTTTCTCACAGAGTTGTATAAAAAACCTCTACTGATCACATGCATGCAGGCACTCTTCATTCACTGCCCTCCCTATCTTGTGCAGGGGTGTCCCAGTGTAGTAAATTCTATGCAGGATTTTAAATTGAATGAGATGGAATCGTAACTGTATAGCTACCTCTCTCTGGAATTGTAGTGCCTCCTGCCACTCATCCTTTAAATCCTCAACATCCACCCACCATTTCATTTGTAATGTTTAAGTTCTCCCTGAGTATTGTTTATGAGAGTTTTATAAATTAAGGAGATAGCCTTAAATAGCATGTGGAGTCTTCTCTAATGGGGATGCCTCCATTGTGTCATTTGGTGCTATATGTTTCCTTAGGGTGTGTCTCAACTGGTAGTATTTAAGAAACTGCAAGGGGACCACGTTGTATTCCTCTCTTTAGTGTGCGAACAGCACCATACCAAAAATCTCCAAGTGTGGTGAGGTCGATCAGCTCCCACCCTCTAAAACCCTGCACATTCGACATCGTCACAAGTCACATACCTACCCACAATGGGGTTCTGGGGGTCAGCCTCTTCCCCCACCCCATTTCCTTAAATAGGGTCTCCCAAATCCTACGCACTGTCTTAGTTGCATCTTGGCCACTGGAATCTAGTTTACCACCATAAAGAACATGGAGGTAAACCCTACACTCCCACTGTGTCTCGGACATTGCAATAGGCTTTGCAATAGGCCACATCAGTGGTTCCCAACCTGTGGTCCGGGTACCCCTGAGGGTCCCGGAAGCCTCCACAGGGGGTCCGCGACTACTTAGAAAATTAAATAATATTAACAGAGTAGGTCCCAGCAGTCAGTGGAGGGGGTCCTTGGATTCTAATGATGATTCAATGGGGTCCCCAGGTTCCAGTAATGATAAAGTGGGGGTCCACAGAAGTCAGAAGGTTAGGAACCACTGGGCCACATCATATAAAGCCGCGAACACCCAGTCATTTACTGAGCTAATTTGCCTGCACTCTACCCACATCAGACCCTTGTAAAAATATATGTGTGGTCCCATTTCCATCTGATATGCTTCTGTATGTGGGAAGAAATCATCGTCCGCAAATAGATTCCTTAGGGTGAGATGAATCTAAAAGCCTGACATTGATATAGATTACCCTCCTTTCATCCTCCCGATGCAATTCCCTGGCCAGAAGAGCTGAAACCTCTGCCATAAGGGTCGTTACAAAAAATATCTAGCGGTTCATGTGGGCTTTGGGTTTTCTGTCTTGAACAGAACTTACCGGTCCAGTGGCAGCATCATCACAGCAATATGCACACGTATTCTTGGTGCACAAGAATAAAGGTACCGTAGTTCCTTGGATACAGTAAGAAGAGCACAGTATGTGAACGTCAATATATTGCCAAATGCTTGTATTCTTTGTGGACTTGGGCTTGCAAGCGCTGTTTGCGTATTTAGTGTTGCCCCAAAAACTGTTGAATTTGCGCAGGTTGTAGGTGTGATTTTTGGTAGTTTATGGAGAACCCTATATTGTGTAGGGTTTGTATTACATAATGCGTATGGTTTTGACACGGTGTATGACTGTTTGATTTTATTAGCCAATCGTTCAGATATAGAAAGACATGAATGTGTTGCCTTCTTAGGTAGGCTGCAACTACCGCCAGACATTTTGTGACTGCTCTGGGAGCTGTTGTTATTCCGAAGGGTATCACTATGAACTGAAAATGCTTTCCTTGAATGACAAACCGGAGATATTTTCTGTGCGCTGGATGGATGGGTATGTGAAAATACGCATCTTTGAGGTCTAATGTTGCCATGAAATTGTGCTGTTGAAGTAGTGGGACAACATCCTGTAGTGTTACCATGTGAAAATGTTCTGGCAGGATGTAAAGATTGAGGGTTCTGAGATCTAATATTGGCCTTAAGGTTCCATCCTTTTTTGGAATGAGGAAATACAGTGAGTAAACTCCTGTTCCTATTTGATTTTGTGGCACTGGCTCTATTTCTTGTTTGAGTAATAGAGATTTTACTTCCTCTTGCAACAGGGTGGTGTGTTGTGTGGAGAGGTTGTGTGGTTTTGGTGGAATATCCGTTTGAATATCTGTTGGAGTTTGTGTCAATTCTATGCAATAGCCATTGCGGATAATTGATAATACCCAGCTGGCTATGGTAATGGTTAGGCAATTGTTGTGGAACCTTTGCAGTCTTCCCCCACAGGTGAGGTGTGACTTGGGAAGGGATGTGTTAAGTGTTAAGTCACTGCTTTGTTGGATGTGAGGCTTGTCTTGCTGGCTGATATTTTCCCCTGCCTCTAGGGTCTAGGGTACTGGCCTCTAAGTACTTTTGAAACCACCTTGTTGATATTGAGGTTGGTAGGCCGACTTTGTTTGTGAGGTGGAAGTCACGGCTGTTTGGGTTCTAAATCCACCTCTGTATTGGGGTCTACAAAAGGATCCTCTGTATTGCGTGGTATATAAGGCACACATGGCTTTAGCTGTGTCCAAATCTTTTTTCATTTTTTCAATCGCCGTGTCCACCTCTGGGCCAAAAAGCTGTTTTTGGTTAAACAGCATATTGAGGACAGCCTGTTGTATTTCAGGCTTAAATCCTGAAGACCTAAGCCATGGGTGTCTTCTTATGGTGACAGCAGTGTTGATGGTTCTAGCTGCTGTATCTGCAAAGTCTAGGGCTGACCTGATCTGATTGTTTGTGATGGCTTGCCCTTCCTCAACTATTTGTTGTGCCCTCTTCGGTTGTTCCTTGGGGAGATGTTGTATTATGTCTCATCTCATCCCAGTGGGCCGTATCGTATCTAGCCAACAATGCCTGAGAGTTGGCTATCCTCCACTGGCTAGCAGCCTGAGATGCCACCCTTTTCCTCGCGGCATCAAACTTCCTACTCTCCTTGTATGGTGGGGTGCATCCCTGATGACTGCGAGTTTGCTCTTTTTCTGGCTGCGCCTACTACTAAATAGTCTGGAGGCAACTGTTATGTGATAAAGACGGGATCAGAGGGAGGTGGCTTATATTTTTTCTGCACCCTAGGAGTCATTATTCTAGTTCTTACTGGCTCCTTGAATATTTGGTCAGCATGTTTTAACATGCCGGGTGGCATGGGAAGCGACTGATAAGTGGCATGTGTAGAGGAGAGTGTATTAAAAAGGAAGTCATCCTCTAATGGCTCTGTATGCATGGCGACATTGTGATAGGATGCCGACCTAGCTATAACCCGAGTGTAGCCTGTACTATCCTCTGGTGGTGAGGGCTTAGAGGGATAGCAATCTTGGTTGTTGTCTGGAATGGGGTCTGGATCATAAAGATCTCATGGATCCACATTGTCCTGCTGCAAATCGAATGAGTGTGCTGGTGATTGCATAGGTGTAGGACTAGTAGGGGGAGAAATCTGTAAATGAGGAGAGTGAGGAGGAGAGAATTGAGGAGATGGAGGTTTCTCTTTGGTTCTTGGCACTTTAAGTGAAGGTTGAGCAGTGTCCAATTCTTCCTGAAAGGCTAATTTCCTCTTTGGCTTTAGAGGAGGTGCTGTTAAAATTCTGCCAGTCTCTTTATGGATGTGAATCCTGGCTTGCCTTTCATCCATTGCCTCCAATTGTGAGTGTTCCTCAGTAATGTTATGGCTTTCTTTGAGTGCTTGTGAAAGTCCATGTTCCTCTGTGTAAATTGGCTTTTTCGGCTCTGAAGCTGTTTTTTTCGGTATCGAAGAAGTCGCGGTTGAGGATGGTCTCGGCTCCGAAAACTATTTTTGAGATTTCGACTCGAAGGTTCGATGTTTGGTGGGCTCGGAGACAGAGCCTCGGCTCGAGTCCGATGGCTTGGGTGGCGTGGCCTTTTTCGGTGCCTAAGTTGTGGGTTGGTCACCGATGGTCTTTTTCCGGGTCGAGCCATGGCCTTCCGGCAGTGGCGTCCCCAAGGCCTTATGTTTGTACTTGGCTGGGACGGGGGCAGGCGTACTCACGTGCTGTCCTGCCGTGACCGGTCTGTCCTCCTCGGATTCCTGGTCGGAGTCGGACCCTCAAACGGAGACAGTCGTCTGCATGATCTCCGCCTCTTCGACATCGAGACGTTCAGTGCTCTTGTATGCCACCTCCAGTCTCCGTGCTCTTCTGTCTCGGAGCGTTTTCTTGGAGTGGAAGGATCTGCAGGCCTCGCAATTTTTTTCCCGATGGTCTGGGGAAAGGCAGAAATTACAGACAAGATGTTGGTCTGTGTAGGGAAATTTAGCGTGGCACCGAGGACAAAAGCGGAATGGGGTCCGGTCATTGAGGCTTCCACGCGGTTGGCCTGACCAGGCCAGAGTTGGGCGCGTAGAGATGTTTAACCGACGGTACCGAAGTGTTGATAGAGAATGGTGTGCGATCGAAACAATACCAACGAGAATTAGAGAGTTTTGAAACATTTCCGACTCGAACTATCGGAGCGAAAGGAAACAAGCCCGAAACCAATGGTGGAAAGAAAACAATCTAACATGGAGTCGATGCCCATACGCAATAGAGCCGAAGAGGAGGAGTCACTCGATCCCGTGACTCGAAAACACTTTTTCAAAGAAAAACAACTTGTAACACTCCGAGCCCAACACTAGATGGCAGACTATGCATAGCATGTGTATCTGAAGCTACACATGCCATCGAACAATTATACTTCTGCTATAAAGTGCTTGATACTCACAACAAACCATGGAAAAAGTCATAGTAGAAATCCGCACATTTTGTAGGAGACCAGCTGCTTTCAGAACTCATAGAAAGTTTTGTAGGTACCACCATGATTTTAGCAGCAGCATGCAAGTACAGAGATGTTAAGTATGAAATAAATGGAGATCAGGTGTTTGAGAAAACCAGCAACTGGAAAATTTAGGAAACCTAAGTTACCTTTATATAAGGTAATCAAACTGGAATCAGGTACTAAAAACATTGTGCCATATATAGAAGAAACAAATAATCACCTCAAGCCCAGTGTGTATATAGTGTAGTCTATGATTAGAATTCCTATAAAAGCTAAAGTAGTTATTTAGTCTGAAAGAAGTTTAAAGATTTCATGTGCTATCATTGTAGTAGTATTTATTTGAGTAATTCTCAAACATGACTGGCAATCAAGTGTGACAAGTGCAAAAAGGGGCATTTTACCAAAGTTTGCAAGAATACAGTAAAATCATCAAGTTCCAGAACTGTTGTTGTGATGGATTTAGAAGAAGAGTTTTCCAAAGATTCTGGTGATAAGAGTGTCATATTAGTGGGGATAACTGTAAACATGTGGATGGCATGGTCATGCGGATGGAGGGCACGGTTATACAAAGCTCATTTTGACAGACTGGTTTAGGAGATGATGTGGGAGATGATGTAAGAATGATGGATGACTTTGGATCACCGTTTACTTTAATATGGGTGGGTGAGTGGAATTTGTTTCTGTGAATTGATAGTGTTAGACCCCGTGGTGTACAGTGGCAAACCCATAAACTCTTTATGTGAGTCTGAAACAGTGATGCACTTTAAGGGGAGATTCACGCCAAGTAGTGTGTATGTTACCCAAGAAAGACTGGGTAGTTGCAAGAAAAGAACTTCAAAATTTTGTAGGAGACCAATGACCCTGAATGGGTGGAGAAGAAGAAGTTATTGAGGAGGGACAATTCGAAAATTAAGCCAGTGGGGCTATCGACATAGGAGAAGAAATTTCCTCATGTATATTCTGCCCAATTAAAATAATTGAAAGAGTATTCCCACCATATCCTTTTGAAGTCTAATTCTCAACCTGTAATAACAAGGTGTGCAGAGTTCCCTTGACTAGGCATGATAAACTGAAGAAGGAATTAAACTGCTGTACTCTCATGGTGTCAATGAGTTGATAAAAAGAATCTGAGTAGCTGTGCTCTGTGGTTCTGTTAAGTATGGCCAATGGTTCTTTTACAATGTGTGAGCCATAGTTATTTCCATTCTAGGTTTTGAGTTGACAGACATCCTCTCTCTAACATCACAGAAATGCTGACATTGGTGAAGGTAGCATAGATTTTCACAACTTTGGATACGGTGTCAACCTACCACCAGTGAGCTTTGCATAAGGAATCAAGCCTGCATCATTTCTCACTCCTGAAGGCCTGCTCCATTTTAAAGGGAAGCCTTTTGAGCAGATGTCAGTTTTAGCTCCTTTTCAAAGAGGGATAGTCTCTCTTAGTAAAGGGGTTCCAGGTGTAGTCTGCTTCCAGTACGATGTCTCAATTTACGCCACTAACAGAGAAACATAACAGGAAAGTGGCCCAGATATTCAGTATTCCGGAGAGAAAAGGGGTAACACTTATGAGCAGTTGGTGAACATCTGGGGTACCATGCAATGAATATCTGGAGCACCAACCATCAGCCACTAGTGTTGATCCGAAAGAGAATTATGTATGGGGTATTGTTGACTCATGAAACAGCTTTGGTCATTGCTAGTCCAATTGCAAATTTCTCCAGATTCATTCCCAGTTGTGCAAAGAAAATGTGATGCCTCTAAATTATTGGGGGGGAAATGAAAGGTTTGTTTGGTATGATGGGTGTGTCAGTGAGTTTGACCACATCCAGTAAGACGGTGCAGATGCCATTTAACTTAAACTCTTTGACACTCGGGATCCCAGTTTTGTGGTTAAAGATGCCAGTCTGCATGGGCTAGGTGGCAAGTTGCTATGGGTCAGAAATAGAAGAGATGAAGCTGTGTCATCTTTGACAAGGAGTATGAGAGTCGCATAAGCTATGTGTTCTACAGTGGACCATGAAGCGTTTGTGCAGTGTCAATAACCTTTGGAACTACCTGTGAGGAACTGAATGATACTGTGTGGACAACAAGTCAATTGTGGCCCTTTTAACCTCTAGGGGTGCAATATAGCAGTACAACCCTCATAAATGTTATCAAACACAGTATATTCCAGGTGCCAAGACTGTTACCATAGACATACTTACCTAGGCTACCCTTGCAGTTTACTGAAGAGGATGTATCCGAGTCGGAGCCTTGGTGTAAGGAAATGCCTCCTTGGCATGGTTGCCCCCTGACTTTTTGCCTTTGCTGATGCTATGTTTACAATTGAAAGTGTGCTGAGGCCTGCTAACCAGGCCCCAGCACCAGTGTTCTTTCCCTAACCTGTACTTTTGTATCCACAATTGGCAGACCCTGGCATCCAGATAAGTCCCTTGTAACTGGTACTTCTAGTACCAAGGGCCCTGATGCCAAGGAAGGTCTCTAAGGGATGCAGCATGTCTTATGCCACCCTGGAGACCTCTCACTCAGCACAGACACACTGCTTGCCAGCTTGTGTGTGCTAGTGAGGACAAAACGAGTAAGTCGACATGGCACTCCCCTCAGGGTGCCATGCCAGCCTCTCACTGCCTATGCAGTATAGGTAAGACACCCCTCTAGCAGGCCTTACAGCCCTAAGGCAGGGTGCACTATACCATAGGTGAGGGTACCAGTGCATGAGCATGGTACCCCTACAGTGTCTAAACAAAACCTTAGACATTGTAAGTGCAGGGTAGCCATAAGAGTATATGGTCTGGGAGTCTGTCAAACACGAACTCCACAGCACCATAATGGCTACACTGAAAACTGGGAAGTTTGGTATCAAACTTCTCAGCACAATAAATGCACACTGATGCCAGTGTACATTTTATTGTAAAATACACCACAGAGGGCACCTTAGAGGTGCCCCCTGAAACTTAACCGACTGTCTGTGTAGGCTGACTAGTTCCAGCAGCCTGCCACACCAGAGACATGTTGCTGGCCCCATGGGGAGAGTGCCTTTGTCACTCTGAGGCCAGTAACAAAGCCTGCACTGGGTGGAGATGCTAACACCTCCCCCAGGCAGGAGCTGTGACACCTGGCGGTGAGCCTCAAAGGCTCACCCCTTTGTCACAGCCCAGCAGGGCACTCCAGCTTAGTGGAGTTGCCCGCCCCCTCCGGCCACGGCCCCCACTTTTGGCGGCAAGGCTGGAGGGAACAAAGAAAGCAACAAGGAGGAGTCACTGGCCAGTCAGGACAGCCCCTAAGGTGTCCTGAGCTGAGGTGACTCTGACTTTTAGAAATCCTCCATCTTGCAGATGGAGGATTCCCCCAATAGGGTTAGGATTGTGACCCCCTCCCCTTGGGAGGAGGCACAAAGAGGGTGTACCCACCCTCAGGGCTAGTAGCCATTGGCTACTAACCCCCCAGACCTAAACACGCCCTTAAATTTAGTATTTAAGGGCTATCCTGAACCCTAGAAAATTAGATTCCTGCACCTACAAGAAGAAGGACTGCCTAGCTGAAAACCCCTGCAGAGGAAGACCAGAAGACGACTACTGCCTTGGCTCCAGAAACTCACCGGCCTGTCTCCTGCCTTCCAAAGATCCTGCTCCAGCGACGCCTTCCAAAGGGACCAGCGACCTCGACATCCTCTGAGGACTGCCCCTGCTTCGAAAAGACAAGAAACTCCCGAGGACAGCGGACCTGCTCCAAGAAAGGCTGCAACTTTGTTTCCAGCAGCTTTAAAGAACCCTGCAAGCTCCCCGCAAAAGGCGTGAGACTTGCAACACTGCACCCGGCGACCCCGACTCGGCTGGTGGCGATCCAACACCTCAGGAGGGACCCCAGGACTACTCTAAGACTGTGAGTACAAAAACCTGTCCCCCCTGAGCCCCCACAGCGCCGCCTGCAGAGGGAATCCCGAGGCTTCCCCGGACCGCGACTCTTTGAATCCTAAGTCCCGACACCTGGGAGAGACCCTGCACCCGCAGCCCCCAGGACCTGAAGGACCGGACTTTCACTGGAGGAGTGACCCCCAGGAGTCCCTCTCCCTTGCCCAAGTGGAGGTTTCCCCGAGGAACCCCCCCCTTGCCTGCCTGCAGCGCTGAAGAGATCCCTAGATCTCCCATTGACTTCCATTACAAACCCGACACTTGTTTCTACACTGCACCCGGCCGCCCCCGCGCTGCTGAGGGTGAAATTTCTGTGTGGACTTGTGTCCCCCCCGGTGCCCTACAAAACCCCCCTGGTCTGCCCTCCGAAGACGCGGGTACTTACCTGCAAGCAGACCGGAACCGGGGCACCCCCTTCTCTCCATTCTAGCCTATGTGTTTTGGGCACCACTTTGAACTCTGCACCTGACCGGCCCTGAGCTGCTGGTGTGGTGACTTTGGGGTTGCTCTGAACCCCCAACGGTGGGCTACCTTGGACCAAGAACTGAACCCTGTAAGTGTCTTACTTACCTGGTAAAACTAACAAATACTTACCTCCCCTAGGAACTGTGAAAATTGCAGTGTCCACTTTTAAAACAGCTATTTGTGAATAACTTGAAAAGTATACATGCAATTTTGATGATTTGAAGTTCCTAAAGTACTTACCTGCAATACCTTTCGAATGAGCTATTACATGTAGAATTTGAACCTGTGGTTCTTAAAATAAACTAAGAAAAGATATTTTTCTATATAAAAACCTATTGGCTGGATTTGTCTCTGAGTGTGTGTACCTCATTTATTGTCTATGTGTATGTACAACAAATGCGTAACACTACTCCTTGGATAAGCCTACTGCTCGACCACACTACCACAAAATAGAGCATTAGTATTATCTCTTTTTACCACTATTTTACCTCTAAGGGGAACCCTTGGACTCTGTGCATGCTATTCCTTACTTTGAAATAGCACATACAGAGCCAACTTCCTACATTGGTGGATCAGCGGTGGGGTACAAGACTTTGCATTTGCTGGACTACTCAGCCAATACCTGATCACACGACAAATTCCAAAATTGTCATTAGAAATTGATTTTTGCAATTTGAAAAGTTTTCTAAATTCTTAAAAGACCTGCTAGGGCCTTGTGTTAGATCCTGTTTAGCATTTCTTTTAGAGTTTAAAAGTTTGTAAAAGTTTGAATTAGATTCTAGAACCAGTTTTAGTTTCTTAAAAAGTATTCCAACTTTTAGAAGCATAATGTCTAGCACAGATGTGAATGTGGTGGAACTCGACACCACACCTTACCTCCATCTACAGATGAGAGAGCTAAGGTCACTCTGTAAACTAAAGAAAATAGCAATGGGCCCCAAACCTACCAAAGTACAGCTCCAGGAGCTTTTGGCAGAGTTTGAAAAGGCCAACCCCTCTGAGGATGGCAACTCAGAGGATGAAGATAGTGACTTGGAGGGAAATTCCCCCCCTCCAGTCCTACTTAGGGAGAGCAGGGCTTCTCAAGCCCTGACTCCACAAATAATAGTCAGAGATGCTGGTTCCCTCACAGGAGGGACCAACAACTCTGAAATCACTGAGGATAACTCCAGTGAAGAGGACATCCAGTTAGCCAGGATGGCCAAAAGATTGGCTTTGGAAAGACAGATCCTAGCCATAGAGAGGGAAAGACAAGAGATGGGCCTAGGACCCATCAATGGTGGCAGCAACATAAATAGGGTCAGAGATTCTCCTGACATGTTGAAAATCCCCAAAGGGATTGTAACTAAATATGAAGATGGTGATGACATCACCAAATGGTTCACAGCTTTTGAGAGGGCTTGTGTAACCAGAAAAGTGAACAGATCTCACTGGGGTGCTCTCCTTTGGGAAATGTTCACAGGAAAGTGTAGGGATAGACTCCTCACACTCTCTGGACAAGATGCAGAATCTTATGACCTCATGAAGGGTACCCTGATTGAGGGCTTTGGATTCTCCACTGAGGAGTACAGGATTAGGTTCAGGGGGGCTCAAAAATCCTCGAGCCAGACCTGGGTTGACTTTGTTGACTACTCAGTGAAAACACTAGATGGTTGGATTCAAGGCAGTGGTGTAAGTAATTATGATGGGCTGTACAATTTATTTGTGAAAGAACACCTGTTAAGTAATTGTTTCAATGATAAACTGCATCAGCATCTGGTAGACCTAGGACCAATTTCTCCCCAAGAATTGGGAAAGAAGGCGGACCATTGGGTCAAGACAAGGGTGTCCAAGACTTCAACAGGGGGTGACCAAAAGAAAGGGGTCACGAAGACTCCCCAGCAGAAGGGTGATGAGACAACCAAAACTAAAAATAGTAAAGAGTCTTCTACAGGCCCCCAAAAACCTGCACAGGAGGGTGGGCCCAGAGCCTCTTCACAAAACAATGGGTACAAGGGTAAAAACTTTGATCCCAAAAAGGCCTGGTGTCATAGCTGTAAACAGCATGGACACCAAACTGGAGACAAGGCCTGTCCCAAGAAAGGTTCCACTCCAAACTCCCATCCAGGTAACACTGGTATGGCTAGTCTCCAAGTGGGATCAACAGTGTGCCCAGAGCAAATCAGGGTCCACACTGAAGCTACTCTAGTTTCTGAGGGTGGGGTGGATTTAGCCACACTAGCTGTCTGGCCGCCTAACATGCAAAAATACAGACAGCAACTCTTAATTAATGGGACTAGAATAGAGGGCCTGAGGGATACAGGTGCCAGTGTCACCATGGTGGCAGAGAAACTGGTTTCCCCTGGCCAATACCTGACTGGAAAAACTTACACAGTCACCAACGCTGACAATCAGAGAAAAGTACATCCCATGGCAATGGTTACTTTAGAATGGGGAGGGGTCAATGGCCTGAAGCAGGTGGTGGTCTCCTCAAATATCCCAGTGGACTGTCTGCTTGGAAATGACCTGGAGTCCTCAGCATGGGCTGAGGTAGAGCTAAAAACCCATGCAGCAATGCTGGGTATCCCTGAACTGGTGTGTGTGAAAACAAGAGCACAATGCAAGGCACGGGGTGAAAAAGTAGAGCTGGAGTCTGGAAAAATGGCCCAGCCTACCAAGAGAACAGGAAAGTCAGTTGGGAAACCAACTGCAACACAGCAAAAGAAAGGGAACCTCTCTTCTCAGGAAGAAGTTCTGCCCTCTGAGGGAACTGAGCCTTTGGAGCTTGAACCTTATCAGGTTGAGCTCTTAGGCCCAGGGGGACCCTCAAGGGAGGAGCTGTGTAAGGGACAAGAAACCTGTCCCTCTCTTGAAGGCCTTAGGCAGCAAGCTGCTGAAGAGTCCAAAGGCAAGAAAAATGGAACACATAGGGTCTATTGGGAAGATGGGCTCCTGTACACTGAGGCCAGAGACCCCAAACCTGGTGCCACTAGGAGAGTGGTAGTGCCTCAGCTGTTCAGAGAGTTCATCCTAACATTGGCCCATGACATTCCCCTTGCTGGACATTTGGGACAAACCAAGACGTGGGAGAGGTTAGTCAACCACTTCTACTGGCCCAATATGTCCAACATGGTTAAGGAGTTTTGCCTCTCCTGCCCCACCTGTCAAGCCAGTGGTAAGACAGGTGGGCATCCAAAGGCCCCCCTCATTCCACTTCCTGTGGTGGGGGTGCCCTTTGAAAGAGTGGGTGTGGACATAGTTGGTCCACTGGAACCTCCCACAGCCTCAGGAAATATGTATATCCTGGTAGTAGTGGATCATGCTACCAGGTATCCTGAAGCTATTCCCCTTAGGTCGACTACTGCCCCTGCAGTAGCCAAGGCCCTCATTGGTATCTTTACCAGAGTGGGTTTCCCTAAGGAGGTGGTGTCTGACAGAGGTACCAACTTCATGTCAGCATACCTAAAGCACATGTGGAATGAGTGTGGAGTGACTTATAAATTCACTACACCTTACCATCCACAAACTAATGGCTTAGTTGAGAGATTCAACAAGACATTAAAGGGCATGATCATGGGGC